>NC_134088.1:3347142-3651428 GCF_000715075.1 Nicotiana tabacum
TATAATTTATATATACTATTTTTATAAAAGTGTATAATCATGTGTAATCTATGTATGTTAGCTAGAAAAAAGTAAAAACTGAATCTGCTCAGCTATTTGCGTAAAGATCCCTTATGGATTTTATTTTTGCTTAGAAAAATATTGAAATTTGTAATATAAAAAAGTACAACATCTTTATAAAAAGAAAGAAAGAAAAACTGCCTACCTTTTAATGGTAAAAATATTTTGGAACTTTTACATCAAGCTAAATGAATTTTCATAGTAGAAAATAAGATTTTTTACAACATGATCTAAGGTTGTGTATTGCGAATACATGGATAATATCTTATTAACGTGAATTAAACCTTCACCAATATAAATAATAATATTATAATAAATAATATAAGATTCAACAATCAAATTTAACTTAATGATTCAATCACCCAACGATCACAAAAGCTTTTAAAACAAGGCAGTAAAAATGATATCAAAACTAAAATAAATTGATAAAGAGATGGACCTTAGTTTCCTTTTTAGCAAATTTCGAGAAAAACAGGTATTTGTGAAATTTAGTCGAAGGGTCAATGCACTCGTCAAACACCAAACTATAAAAATATTTTAGTGCCTCACTTGGCCAGAAAAATTGCAACATGAACATGAATGTGACTTCGAAAATGTCGTGTGATTGTATCAATGTGTTGTGCTGTAGTAATATTGTGTATGTGCACATAAATAAATGAATTTGTCACTGTGTGAGAATAACGTGTTAGAAGATAAAGAACAAAATGGTATATATGGGAACGTGGAAAATTTTCATTAGTTCTTGTTTTTTGCCCCTCTTTTTTCTTCTTCTTTCTATCTCTTAAAAGTGAAACTATTATGTACTTTTCAATTTTTAGAGGTAACATTAAGTGAAATATATTAAAAATTAAGAAAATTTGAAGTAAGCCTCAAATGAATACTTAATTCTGATAAATATTTGAAAAATTAGGGGAATAAAATATTTGGTGCCTACACAAATTAATAAAGATTTTCATACTCTCGTACCTGATATTAAATTTCTATATTAAAAAATAATCAATAATCAATAACCTTAAGCTCATTTATCTTGTAAATGTTTTGCTTGAAAATCTTGGTATAGTGATTTACAATTTTTTTGAAAGTGATCTTCTAAAAATAGATCGGTGTTAAAGTGTTCGAGAAAGTATATATTACATCATTCTTAAGGTGTGATCAAATGCATTAAGTTTTGGTACTCTTAAGGAACTCACATAACTGATTTGAGTCATTTAATATGAGCTGGTTCAATCTTCCAATATTCAACATTTCTTTTACATTTTCGATTAAGAAAAATATGCACTTGTCCTGACCAAAAATTTAATTTTAGAGAGATTTACACAAATAAGAACTTGTTACCATTTGAACTTTGACCTCGTTAAGAAACCTTTTACAAAAATATGCGGCCAACATTAGATACGAAATTGTAAATACCTAATTTTTGCTCTTTCTATTTCTCCTACATTTTATTTTTTCTTCTAGGTTTATTGTGTGCATTTATAGATTTTTGAATTTGATTTTAGTCTAATTAATTTGTTAAAAGGTTTAAGGGATTGAGTTAATTATTTTCAAAGTTGAAATTGGCCCAAAATTAGAAGCCCAAATAGCACAAACCCGGTCCACATGGGGCTGCTAGGAGCGGGTCCAAACGACGTAGTTTTGGATCAAAACTACATCGTTTTAGTTAAGTAGTTTCAACAATCAATCTCATCCGTCCAATTTCCTTAATCCAACGGCCTTGATTTGATATCCCATATCAAATAAAACACCTAAGAAATCAGATTTTTGCCATTCTCCTAACCCTAATCTTCCCTATCTCATCTCTCCTCTCTCTCTACCCCTCTTATGAGCCGTCACCTCCTCCACTGCCACCACCGTGCGCCGCCACCAGTGGTGCTCCAAACACCACCCACCTTACACCATTACCTTCATCTCACTACCCTATCTCCGGATCCAAGCCTCATATCCTCTAAATCTCCACCAGTCTCCATAAATCTACCAAAATTCGAAAAAATCTTAGCTTTTTTTTCTTCAAAATTGATGAAGTTCTACGCTTCATTTTCACATAAGACTTCTATATACGTGTATGTCTTGCTTGGTTCTATCTCTTTGTGTTGGTTTCAAGTCCAAACTCCGGCGACCAGAATTCTATCGTCCACCACTGCCCGCCACCTCTTCCGACGCCACTGCTTCTCCATTTAATTTTATTTTTTCGACCCAAAGGCATTTGTTTCCTTTTGGAATGATGCTAGAATCTATTGATTTAGCGTCTGCCAAAAAGAAACATATGCCCCAAGGTAGGGCAATCACCATCCGTCACCCCCGGCATCCGTCTTGTTGCTCGATTTGGCATTGAATCCCTCTGTATGGTAAAACGTCAATTTCCTTTTCCTATTTTTATCTTTTTTGATATTTTGCTTTTGTTTTAGTATTAGTTCTTATGTTTAATTTTCATTAATGTTTATGTTATTTATGTGCGATGAGTATTAGTTTTTAATTACATTTTACTTTATAAATATGAATTTCAGTTCTTCGACCTAGCCGGTCGAGTAGTTCGTTGTTGTCTATTAGTTCTGATTTTTGGTTCTTCGACCTAGCCGGTCGACTATTTTGTGTGAATTTGTTAAGTTTGAACTTTCAGTTCTTCGACCTAGCCGGTCGACTATTTTCAGCTCTGGCGACTCTGCTGGGGATAACCAGAATTCGAGCTTGTACATGTTGAGTTTTTTGGCCTTATTAATTTTGTATATATTGTGATTTATTTGTGCAATGTGCTACCTGTTCGATTTTTACCGTTTTGATATTGTTGAACTGTACATATAAACTGTTTTCTCACGCACCCCCTCTGAGTCTTCTTGAAATTAAAATTGGGCATTTGCTTGACGTAGTCCACTTTTTTTTGAGATAGCCGAGGTGCTTGTCACCCGGTGAATGATTTTAGTCATACATATTTTAGGCAGGGAGCACCACCAGTTAAGCCGGAAAGTAATACTACTGGTACACTGACCATCGGCTCGAGTTGTCCGCTCGAGTAAGCCAGTCTACATACCTTCTCCACCAGGATTTAAACCTAGAAGAACAAACCTCATGCCGGATATCCCTAGTAGGTTCGCTTTAAGTGCATCATGTGCATTTGACTTAGCGAAACTCGGCACAAGGGCCGGGTCCGTATAAGACAGATATCCTCTTTGAGACCATCATGTTCACGTATGTGCTACTTGATACATCATTTGAAAGGCTTACTTGCATTGTTGACCGGCTTTAAAAAAATTAGTGTAATTATTAAAAATGAAGAAAAAAGAAAAAAAAGAAAATTCTCCTAGTTTAGTGCAAATAAACCTTTAAAAAAAGATTTTGTAGTAGTCTGGCGTGAGTTGTAAAGATTAATTTTCATTAAAAAAAATAAAACGGGAAAGTACCTAGTTTTACCGAACTATGCGAGTTTGATTCTCACCGGATGTGAGATACGTAGGCAACCTCTATCGGGTTCAGCGCACACTTTTCAAAAAATGGGAGCATAAATTCTGCATGTGCATAAAATTTTCGAAAAAAAAGAGTCTATTTTGGTCACTTTTTTACTGTCTTGCCCTCATGTTCCGGTTGTTTTGCCAAGACAACCTTAAAATCTTCCTGGGAAGTCCTGAAGGACCGTTTTTGTAAAAATAGCTACTTTATCCATATTTATTCACCTTTTACCATTTTGCCCTTATGTCTGGACATTTTTTGTCGAAGCGGCTTTAAACCTTTCCGGAAGTACCGAAAGACTGTTTCACGAAAGTAGCCATTTTTATCTAGTTTTGCCTGGTTATATTTGCTGAGACAACATTTGAACCCCTCTCGGAGTAGTAAAGGGTCATTTTCGTAAGAATAGTTTTTTTAAAACAAAATTTATTTATTATTTTGTATATTGTTTTATTTATCATTTTGTTCCTGTGTTTGGCTGTTTTTGCCGAGACATCCTTTATGCCTTCTATGGAAATATCAAAGGACTGTCTTTGTTATAATAGCCATTTTTCCTGCTTTTATAATCTCAACTTTTGTGTTCGGTAATTTCAAAAATATATATTATAATAATAAAATAAAAAAATATATCGAGTACTAAAAAAATGAATGAACATAATTTGCATATAGTTTAAGTAAGTCCTGACCTTTTTTATCTTATTCTTAGGTTCACCATGAGTTCTCCACAAAGAAGCTGTCAGTAAAGGGTAAGGGACGAGACACCTCCTATGTTGTTGATTTGAGATAAGACCCCGAGTAGTCTCTATAATTGGTGGGCTAGTTTTGCTACATGGAAACGGAATCAAGTATTTAAGCACCTCAAGTTCCTCACAAACATCATAGGAATTAAGGCTAAAAGAGATTTAATCGAGGCTCTAGTAGATTTTTGGGACCCCGTGAACAATGTCTTCAGGTTCAAAGATTGTGAAATGACCCATACATTGGAAGAATTAGGTGGGTTTACCGGATTGGGGAGAGACCCTCATGGGAAAAGGCCTGTTGCTCCGAGAAAAGTTGGTGTGAACAACTTTTTAAAGAAGTTATGCCTCCGTCGAATTCCAATGGTTTGCTTAAACGAAGGTTGGGTTCAGTTGGAATATCTTTATGATAGGTTTGGGGATGAAAGGGTTTGAAAACTTCTCGAGCATAGAATTCGTCAACCAGTTGAGTTACGACGCTTGGAGGGAGTTGAGAATCTTCGCATTCATAATATCATTTCTAGGGATCATGGTCTTTCCAGAGCATGGTGGGCGCATCAGAATTCAATTGGTTGCAGTAGTCTCGTATTTGTAAAGTAGCAAGGATCATACCATTCTTCCCATGATTTTGGGAGATATTTTTCGAGCTTTGACCCGTTGCCAAGAAGGTGACAATTACTTCGAGGGATGCAATATCCTGCTGCAGATGTGGTTCATAGAGCACCTTTATCATCATCCAATAGTAGTAAAATTCAACGATAATTGGCTGAATTACATTGGATGTCACCTAGAGCTATGAGTTGTAATCTTGAGGGGGTGAGGTCCTGGCAGACATTACTTGGTTCATTGAGTGCTGATAGAATCACTTGGAATTATTATTGGTTCATTTCTGCTAGGGTCATGCATATGTCGACGTATCGCCTGTTCTTCATACTCATGGGTTTCAAAGGTTTCCAACCCTACGCGCCCCTACGCGTCATGTGCCAGCTAGGGAGAGAGCAAAAGAGGCCCCCAATTGAGGACATGCGTCCGTTCATGTGGGAATTCAAGGGAGAGGAACCTCCAAGGGATTCATATACACAAAAGGTTTGGTTTGGTGGTCAATTTTCTGATTTGGATGAGAAGGTAGCTAATCGTGAACGTGGGGAGGTAAGCCACGTATACCTTTAGTGGTTTCACAACCAGGCTATCCCCGAGCAAAGGCCAGAAAGATCCATACAGCATGTAGTTGATTGGGAGGAGGAGATCAAGGCCAAAGTTAGAGAAACCAGAAGGGAAGTGGCACAAGAGTTCCAATCTCGTATTGACATTTTACAAGAAGATAAGGGCATTCTGGAGACAGCCATGGACATACAATAGGCTGATTTTGAGCAGGAAAAGGCTCAGCGGGCACAAGAGAGGCGAGCACTCAAAGCTCGAATTAGGCAGAAAAAAGTGACCACTACCGCTCAACAACAAGAAGAAAGAGAAACCTAGTTCAAGGTGGTCTGTGATCATGAACGTAGAGGTTTTGCTCCATTAATCCAAGGTCTGAGGGAGCAGATATGGGGAGTTGAGTCAAGCAAGAAGAGCCAGATTGTGGAGTTTGAAGTAGAAAGACATCACTACCAAAGTATGATATCCGTTAGAAGCGTAGTCGCTAGAAGTTTGGCGCCAGAGAGATATGGCCTTGGACCGCGAGCGTGATGCGCTGGATCTAGCTAAGACCCGTGGTTAGCAAAATTAAAAGTTGCATGTGGCTCAGGAATACATTAAGGGAAAGATCCTCGAGGTAGCCACATATACCTCAAGAGCATGCAGGAGTTGCTAGGGAATGACGCCCGAGCGGTTTACAGAAGTATCATTGAACGTTGCTCGTCATATATCTACAGACTTGGAGAGGATATACTGCAATGTTGGGGGTCAGCCGCAGGAACAAACGCCTTGATTACAGTGATGTTGGTGGATTCTACTGCAGAGATCAAAGTCTTCTTTTACTTATCAGTCCTTTTTCATTATTCTTTTGTTGTTTTGAGTCTGTACGAGTCTTTTGGTGTTTTGAGTCTTGTTGTTTTACCTTTTATCCTAAAAAGTCTGTTTGAGTCAGGTCTGGTCTTGTTTATTTTTATGTAATTCTTGCTTTTTGAGTCTTGTATCAAAAAACAATTATTATATATATTGAAAATCAATGAAAAAGATTTTGTTAAGAAAAATTGAAAATGAACCAAAAAGTTATTTGTTTTGTAAAAAAAAACATATGGTCATGTACCTGAACTACGTAATGATCTGATTCATGCGGCGACATGATACGTAGGCAACCAAAAAGGTTCGATCAAATATTTTTCAAATGACTCTAAAGTGAGGGATCAAAATAAGGCGACTGAAAGAAAAAAAAAGAGAGAAGGAAATAACAGTGTCAATAAGTAACAAGCTGATAAGTCGGAATAAAACATGAAGCCTTCCAAAAGCATGTTAGAGATGGTGATGTTTTAGGAGCATATCATATCTACTTGTGATTCATATCTGTAAAATGCTTAGCCCTAACACATTTGTTGCCTCTTATCTAGTAAGCTTAAGGTGGTTGGTTTGTGGTGAAGCTGGCAACACATCATTACTTCATAAGATCTAAGAAAGCAGTGGTAATGGATAACAGTGATGAAATCGAGTTGGTTAGTGACAATCCGCAGGGTCAGTCAGTTGAGCAAGAGTCAAAGGAAATAAGAAAATTGAGACAACAACTGTCAGATGTATATCAATCTTGAGTTTCTGGTCGACCTCTACCCCAGGGTCCTTTAGAGGGAACTTTCACCATACCCCAAGCTACTCAAACACCGCTCCATGCAACGAGCGATCACATTCTACCACCAAGGTATGTGCCAAACTACAGCCTCCATGCTGCCCCCGGTACCTCTAACATGCGACCTCCAGTCGCACCTGTCAGGAACACCCCTTTCGTCATGTCTGGCGCACTGGTATATACAATCCCGCCACCACCTCCTGTGATAAGGACAAACAATGAGCCACCATCGCATGCTTATTATGGCCAATAATATTCTCCAAATATGGCTTTCGGGGTCTCGGTTCCATACAATCAGACTCCTCAGTACGAGTTACTAGGGAAAAATGAAAAGCCTACCATGACAGTTGAGCTAGATGAGATGGCCAGGAAAATGAAAAATCTTGAAAAGAATATAAAGAATATACAGGGACTATGTGGTCACAAAAGTGTTTCATTTAGTGATTTATGCATGTTCCCTCACATCCATTTGCCACAAGGGTTCAAGACCCCAAAATTTGAGAAATATGATGGACACAGCGACCCTATCGCCCACTTGAAAAGGTAATGCAACCAGCTGAGGGGTGCAGGAGGAAAGGAAGAGCTGTTGATGGCCTACTTTGGGGAAAGACTTGTGGGGGTAGCTTCCGAATGGTTCATTGACCGAGACATCTCTCACTGGCATGTTTAGGATGACATGACCCAGGCCTTCATCAAACAATTTAAGTACAACATTAATATTGTGCCAGATCGTAATTGCTTGTCCAATATGAAGAAAAAGCCGACCAAAACTTTTAGGGAGTATGCTATCAAGTGGAGGGAGCAAGCGGCTAGAGTTAAGCCACCTATGGATAACCATGAGTTGATCATTATTTTTCTAGAGGTTCAAGAGCCTGATTACTTTTAGAACATGATGTCCGTGATGGGTAGACCTTTTGCAGAAGCAATCAAAATAGGGGAGATGGTCGAAAATGGCCTCAATACAGGAAGAATTGTAAGTCAAGCTGCTCTCAAAACCATTACCCAAGATATCCAAAATGGGTCGGGAGGTTTGGCAAATAGAAATAAGAGAGATGAAGGGTCCATGATGGCTTCGGGATCTAGGGAAGTTCAAATAGGGGCATCGCACGCTTATGTGCAAGTTCAGCAGGGGCAATCCAACTACTCTCAATATTATTATCCCCCGCCAATTACTCAATACTTTGTGGGCCCACCATAATATACTGTTTTCAATGCTCAATCATATGCTCGACCTCCCAATCAGCTGGTACGGGCACCAGTTCCAAGGGCCCCCCGACCTCAGAAGCAAAATTTTTAGGCACCCTACAATGCTCGTCCCAGGCAGGATTATGGTCGAGAGCAAAGACAGGCAGAAAAATTCACTCCATTGGCCGAATCATAGTCTAGTCTATTCCAGAAGCTGAAGCAAATGGGCGTGATTGGACCCATCACTCCCCACCATATCCATCCTGATTCACATGGATTTCAAGCAAATGCTAGATGTGAATATCCTTCAGGTGCCCTGGGGCATAGAACTGATGACTGTTGGACTCTGAAAAGAGCCATAGAGAGACTCATTTCTGAAAAATTGATTGTACTGACGAATGGCGATGACCTTCCTAATGTGACAAACAACCTGTTGCCAGCACACAATAATGTTCATTTTGTGGGAATGATTGGTCGAGATCAAGAATACAAGCCGGTCGGTCGAGTAGAAATGACAGTGGGTGCAATTCAAGAAGGAACAAGTCTGGAAGTAAGTCTCAGCCAAGATGTGCCATTGATTGTGAAAGGCGCCCACAGCTCAAAGAAGCGAACTTCATTTGTTCTAAAAATCTCGAGGTTGGAAATTCGCTATAATGTTCCAAGCCCAAGGTTATATGTCCTTGGAGGCCACCCCAATACAAAGCAAAATCAGGGTGGTATGAATGGCATAACAGAGCCGATCATAATCAAACCTGCCGTGCAACCCCATGTGACAAACACGAAAACCATTCCTTGGAACTACAACAAAACTGTGATGACCTACAAAGGCAAGTAAATCATAGAGGAAGTGGGGGAACTGGAGGTTTGACTCGATCGGGGAGGTGTTACTCTCCAGAGGATTTGAGGAAGGCCAAGCAAATCAGAAAAGGCCAATTGCCAATAAAGAAACCAGTTACTGAAGCAGAGGCGGAAGAGTTTTTTGAAAAAGATGAAAACTCAGAATTACTCAATTATTGACCAGCTAAGAAAGACTCCTGCCCAAATCTCTCTACTATCTCTGCTCATACATTCCAAAGAGCATGCCAGTGTACTAATCAAGGTCCTGAACGAGGCACATATCTTAGAGGAGACCACAGTGAATTAGTTAGAGAAAATGGCCAACATATATTTTGAGGTGAACAAAATCTCCTTTACTGATGATGAACTTCCCGAGGAGGGATCCAGGCACAATAGGGCTTTGCACTTGATGGTCAAATGTGAAGGGCATTATGTAAAGCGAGTCATGGTTGATGGAGGCTCAAGTGTAGATATATGCCCCCTCTCTACCTTGCAAAGCATGAAGATCAATACAGACAGAATCCGACCCAACAATGTTCACATCTGGGCTTTTGATGGCTCAGTGAGAGATACCATTGGGGAAATCAACCTCACCATGACGATTGGGCCGGTTGAATTTGAGATTGTTTTCCAAGTAGTGGACATGGTCACTTCTTATAACTTTCTTCTTGGAAGGCCATGGATCCATACAGCCCGAGCTGTGCCATCGTCCTTGCACCAGATGATCAAATTCAAACATGACAGGCAAGAAATTATTGTTCACGGGGAAGACGAGTCTTCCATTTATAAAGACGCGTTAATCCCCTATACTGAGGCCAAGGAAGGGTGTGAGTCCATTGTCTATCAGGCTTTTGAAGTGGTTGTTGTGGACCATGTTGAGGAAGGAAAGCCAATTCTGCATCCTCATCTTTCCACCACATCTGTAATGGTGGTTGCAGTTATGTTGAGACAAGGTTATGAGCCAGGAAAAGGCTTGGGGGCATCGTTGTAAGAAATTTCGGAGTCTATTTCTTCGTTTAGTAACCAGGGTTCTTTTTTCTTAGGCTTCAGGCCAACACAAGCAGACAAAAACAAAGCCAAGAACCGCAAAAGGCATGGATGGGTCTTGCAACAATCTATCCCTCACATTTTCTACACTTTTGTCAAGCCATGACTCCAAGAGGGTCAAAATTCCTCGGCGTATGCAAACATTGATGAAATTTGCCATGGCCTCAGCCAGATGTTTTCTGAAGTGAATATGATCTAGGCTGGTGAAGGCACTAGTCGTGCCGATATGCAACTAATTGACCCAGACACCATGCTTACCAACTGGGAAGCAACTCCTCTCCCCACAAGGAAGGAGTCTTAGTTTGCTTTTGCAGTTTCTTTTTAGTATTTTGGGTTACTTTCAGGGTTGTAATCCAACATCTCAGTATGATTGTTTTGTTTTGATGTTAACCCTTCTATCTTTTCGAATTCAATGAAACACAGTTCGGTTTCCTATTAAGTTTTGTATCTTTTCCTTTTCCTAATTCCTGTCATTATATTTCCATTTCAGTTTTGGTAATGCCAGCTTTAATAACATGACATGCATGAGGAATTCACGCCCAGATCTTAAAAAGCTGTCTAATATCGAAAAAATGCATCAAGAGGTTGAATATGATAAAGATGAGGTTGTTGAGGAAATAAAAAGAGAGTTGGAACAATTTGAAAACAAACCTAAGCCTAACCTCAATAAAACTAAGCCGATTAATATTGAAAGTCATGAAGAAGTCAAAGAAATGAAGATAAGCATTCACACTGAACAAAAAACCAGAGATGCCTTGATTCAACTTTTATTTGAATACATATATGTGTTTGCTTGGTCTTACGATGATATGTCGGGATTAAGTGCTAATCTAGTGGTTCATAAGCTTCCTACGTATCCTGATTTTCCACCAGTCCAACAAAAGCAACGAAAATTTAAAATAGATGTGAGTAGCAAAATCAAAGAGGAAATAATGAAGCAACTGAGCGCCAATGTGGTTAGAGCTGTCCGATACACTACTTGGGTGGCGAATGTTGTGCATGTGCCGAAGAAGGATGGAAAGACCAGAGTCTGTATTGACTACAGGGACCTGAACAAAGCAAGTCCAAAGGATAATTTTCCTTTACCAAATATCCACATTCTTAGAGATAATAGCGCAAAACATGAGATACTATCGTTCATGCATTTCTATGCTGGGTACCACCAAATTCTAATGAATGAGGATGATGCAGAAAAGACCACTTTCACCACTCCATGGGGTACTTATTATTACATGGTCATGCCATTCGGTTTAAAGAATGGAGGGGCAACTTACATGAGGGCCATGGCCATCATTTTTCATGACATGATGCACAAAGATATTGAAGTATATGTCGATGATGTCATCATAAAATCAAAGACACAGGCTTATCACGTGTGCGATTTGAAAAAGTTCTTCAAACAACTTCGAAGGTATGACCTTAAGCTTAATCCAGCCAAGTGGGCATTTGGGGTTCCATCTGGGAAACTCCTCGGCTTTATAGTCAGCCGAAGAGGCATTGAACTGGATCTATCTAAGATAAAGTCCATTCGAGATATGCTACCCCCGAAGAACAAAAAGGAAGTCATGAGTTTTCTCGGGAGGTTGAACTACATCAGTAGGTTCATTGCTCATCTCACAACCACGTGCGAGCCCATCTTTAAGTTGCTAAAAAGGATGCCGCTATCAAGTGGATGGACGATTGCCAAAAATCTTTTGATAGGATCAAAGATTATCTGTCAAAACCCTCTGTACTGGTCCCACCTAAACCTGGTAGGCATTTGTTTTTATATCTATCGGTGATGGATAATTCCTTTGGATGCGTTCTGGGGAAACATGATGCAACAGGCAAAAAGGAACAAGCAATCTATTATTTGAGCAAGAAGTTCACCAATTATGAGGTTAAGTACACCCTTTTAGAAAGGACATGTTGTGCCTTGACTTGGGTCGCTCAGAAACTAAGACATTATCTTTTGCCCTACACTATTTACCTCATATCCAGAATGGATCTTTTGAAGTATATTTTCCAAAAGCCAATGCCCACTGGCAGGCTCGCACAATGGCAAATCCTACTCACAGAGTTCGACATCGTCTATGTTACTCGCACTGCGATGAAAGCACAGGCTTTGGCAAATCATTTGGCATAGAATCCAATTGATGATGAGTACGAACCACTTAGCACATACTTCTCAGATGAAGAGGTCAACTCAATAGAGGAAGTAGTTCCAGATGATCACCCTGTATTGAAAATGTATTTTGATGGGGCTATCAATATCAAAGGAGTTGGGATCGGGGCAATCCTCATCTCACCTATTGGACATCATTACCTTGAAATGGCCCAACTTTAGTTCTTCTATACCAATAATATGGCAGAATACGAAGCTTGTATCATGGGTTTGAAAGTGGCCATCGATCTGGTAGAACTGTTTCGCCTAGGGGATCCAGCTCATAGTTTCGATAGAAGTACTTCTTCGCTCAGGGTATTTTACGGAGCTTAACTCAGGTAGAATCATTTCGCCTAGAGGGATCCAGCTCATAGTTTCGGGCGGAAGTACTCTTCGCTCAGGTTATTTTACGCAGCTTAACTCATGTAGAACTGTTTTGCCTAGGGGAATCTAGTTCATAGTTCCGGGTAGAAGTACTCTTTTCTCAGGGTGTTTTACGGAACTTAACTCAGGTAGAACTGCTTCACCTAGAGGGATCCAACTCATAGTTCCGGGCGGAGGTACTCTTCGCTCAGGTTTTTTTACGTAGCTTAACTCAGGTAGAACCGTTTCGCCTAGGGGGATCCAGCTCATAGCTCCAGGTAGAAGTACTCTTTGCTCAGGTTGTTTTACGTAGCTTAACTCAGGTAGAACCATTTCGCCTAGGGGGATCTAGCTTATTATTCCAAGTAGAAGTACTCGTTGCTCAGGGTGTTTTATGTTAGCTTAACTCAGGTAGAACCGTTTCGCCTAGAGGGATCCAGCTTATAGTTCCGGGTAGAAGTACTCTTCGCTCAGGTTGTTTTACGTAGTTTAACTTAGGTAGAACCTTTTCTCCTAGAGGGATGAATTCAGCAGTTTATCCATAATAAAGGGCGCAACCCCTAGTTACATTCCTTTCCAGTAATACAGGTACGAACCCCTGGTTACGTTCCCTTCCAGTAATACAGGATACCAACTACCAACCCCTAGTTACATCCCTTCCTAGTGATACAGGATACCAAACCATAATTACACTCTTTTTCGGTAATACAAGGTGCTAACCTCCGGTTATGTTTCCCTTCAATAATACAGGGTACCATCCTCTAATTCCATTCTCTTTGGTAAATGCAGGGTACTACCCCGTGGTGTCATATCTTCATATAGTAGTTCATACTACTGTCTTTGTCCTCCTTTCAGTGAATTAGATAATTTTCAGCTTTCTCTAATAACTCACAAAATTTTCCTAGTGCCAGATTAGGTAGAAAATTTTTGTTCGTTTTGTTCGTCTTTGATGGCTTTGCAGGACCCTGCCGTAAAGCATATATTGTGAGTTTAAAGCTTACAATTTCAGTTCTCATCAGAAGAAAGAAGAGTGTTTATCATAAGACAGTTGGAGTTAGTTTCGATGAGGTGTCAGCAACTCGGTGCCTCAAGATTCATCTTCTCAAAGTTCTGAGCAGGAAATCAAGCAATCGAGAATGAGCCATAATCTTTTCTGCAAAAAGGCATCAAGATCCAATCTAAGTTCAACACAAGCGAGTAGGTCAAGAATCAAGATTTGACTCTAGAAGATACATAGATAGGAATTTTGTAACTTTTAGCTTGCAGGAATATGTAGTTCTCTTCTTCTTTTGATGTAAGCAGCAAGTAATAGTCAACAGCAACAACAACATCAGTAGTCTTAACTCCAGTATATGGTAGTCCCAACTACCAAATTTTCTAGAACTACACTGACTTGATTCCTTTGTAGTCAAGGATATGTAGGCAACCTCGGTAGCAAGGTTGGGTGTCGTTTTTCAAAAATTCTTTCAATGGAGTAGTACACGAGCAAAATTAGCTATGACATTCACTTTCTTTGCACGAAAACTCTTCATGTCCTCGAGCAAAGAGGGGCAGCTGTAAATACCTAATTTTTGCTCTTTCTATTTCTCCTACATTTTATTTTTTCTTCTAGGTTTATTGTGTGCATTTATAGATTTTTGAATTTGATTTTAGTCTAATTAGTTTGTTAAAAGATTTAAGGGATTGAGTTAATTATTTCAAAGTTGAAATTGGCCCAAAATTAGAAACCCAAATAGCACAAACCCGGTCCACATGGGGCTACCAGAGGCGGGTCCAAATGACGTAGTTTGGGATCAAAACTACGTCGTTTTGGTTAAGTGGTTTCAACAATAAATCTCATCCGTCCAATTTCCTTGATCCAATGGCTTTGATTTGATATCCCATATCAAATAAAAAAACCTAAGAAATCAGATTTTTGCCATTCTGCTAACCCTAATCTTCTCTATCTCATCTCTCCTCTCTCTCTAACCCCTCTTATGAGCCGCCGCCTCCTCCACTTCCACCACCATGTGCCACCGCCGGTGGTGTTCCAAATACCACCCAACTTACACCATTCCTTTCATCTCACTACCCTATCTTCGAATCCAAGCCTCATATCCTCCAAATCTCCACCAATATCCATAAATCTACCAAAATCTGAAAAAATCCTAGTTTTTTTTTTTCAAAATTGATGAAGTTCGACGCCTCATTTTCACATAAGACTTCCATATACGTGTATGTCTTGCTTGGTTCTATATATTTGTGTTGGTTTCAAGTCCAAACTCCGGCGACCGGAATTCTATCATCCACCACTGCCTGCCACCTCTTCCGATGCCACTGCTTCTCTATTTAATTTTATTTTTTTGACCCAAATGCACTTGTTTCCTTTTGGCAAGACGCTAGAATCTATTGATTTAGCATCTGCCAAAAAGAAACATATACCCCAAGGTCGGGCAGCCACCATCCGTCGCCCCTGGCATCCGTCTCGTTGCTCGATTTGGCATTGAATCCCTCTGTATGGTAAAACGTCAATTTTCTTTTCCTATTTTTATATTTTCTGATTTTTTGCTTTTGTTTTAGTATTAGTTCTAAGGTTTAATTTCCATTAATGTTTATGTTATTTATGTGCGATGAGTATTAGTTTTTAATTACATTTTACTTTATAAATGTGAATTTCAGTTCTTCGACCTAGTCGGTCGAGTAGTTCGTTACTATCTATTAGTTCTGATTTTTGGTTCTTCGACCTAGCCGATCGACTATTTTGTGTGGATTTGTTAAGTTTTAACTTTCAGTTCTTCGACCTAGCCGGTCGACTATTTTTTGTTTGTTCGTTAGTTCTGATTTTTGTTTCTTCGACCTAGCCGGTCGATTATTTTGTATGGATTTGTTATGTTTGAACTTTCAGTTCTTCGACCTAGCTGTTCGACTATTTTTTGTTTGTCCGTTAGTTCTGATTTTTTGGTTCTTCGTCCTAGTCGGTCGACTATTTCGTATAGAGTTGTTAAGTCTGAATTTTCAGCTCTTCGACCTAGTCTGTTGAATAGTTAAGTCTTTATGTTAATTTCATGAAAAATCAAAAGATTAGTTCAATTATTTATATAGTTAGTCGTATATTTAGTTGTTATTAATCGTGATAGTTTAGCGATGTTCGTTTAATTTCTGTTTTAAGTATTAGCTTGTGAAATTCAGTTGTTGTTCCATGTTAGTTTGCACAAATCGAATTCATTCTAATCTAGTTTGTCTGAATACTTGGTTCGATTGCATTTTGAGTCTTGTTTCTACTTTGCTAGTTCATATTTGGTTGGAGTTTTAGTGTATAAGCTGATTTTTAGTCATGTATAGATAAAAGCTGAATACTTGAGTTTAGAGTACGTGTTTGTTGGGTATTTTACTGTTTAAATATGTTGGAAATGCAACTGCTCTGCTTTGTGTCAGAATTTGGTGAAAAGATGATTGTTTTGGCACACAAAAGTTAGTCCTTTTGGACAGATTTTTGGTGAATTAAAATCTGTCCAAAAGGACTTGTTTTTCCTACTTAAAAAGGTCATTCTTTCACACTAAGCACACACAATCTATCTTACATTTGAGAGATCATCTTTTACACTCAAAAAAGCCCAAAACTTGAAAACAAATCTGCAGCTTAACATATTGTAGTAGGCTGAAACTAAGAGCAAAACCTTCCAAAAAATAAAAGCGGTGAAGTTAGTTTCTGTGCTTTTCTTTCTTTGAAAGTTTTCCTGAAGTTTCTGGGTTAATTTCTGGTTGATATTGGGTTAAAATTGTTGTTGGTTGGGCTGTTGATTGGTTTCCATTTTCCTGTTGAAATCGTTGTCTGCTTTGGCTCGAGGCTCTGCACCGTTTTAGTTTCGGTTTCTAGGCACTTTTCTGGTCTTTTTCCCTTTAGTGTAAACCTCTATTTGACTGAATGAAACATGAATATGTTGATGCGTTTTACTGCCCCAACTTGTTCGTTTAATTCCTCCTTCGTTATGTGTGAATGAAACAATGTTTGTATAAAGGCTGGCCATGTGAACTAAACCAAAAAAAATGTTGTTAGTTCAGTTTCGTATGTATGTTTGGTTATAAGTTGTAATGAAGTGAGATTTGTTTATTTTTATCTTTGTTAGAATTTGTATTGGAGTTAAGTTTTCGATATTAGAAATTTTGGGAGGAGTTTTCTGTTGAAGATATTGGAGTTATATACATATATATAAAGAGTTTAGTTTTCGTTCTCTTTGGTTTCATTTTTCTTGTTGAGTCCTCCCAAAACCAAATCTGAAAATTGCATAGGTGAGCATTTAATCTGTTTTGCCCGAATTCATCTATTTTCTTGGATTTCGTTATTGACATCAAAGTATTCATCCCATTAATTTCTTCAATTAGCATATTAAGAAAGATATTGATTTAAATCTTGAAACATAAGTTGTTGAGTTAATATAACTTTGAATGTTGTGATGGCATGTGTATTGGTTGAATACTCTAGTTGTTGATTAAAGACTAAAGAGTGATCTTCCATGGGTTACACAAGTAATGTGGGCCGTGAGGTAGGGCTGGACGTTTCAGTAGGCAAAGAATTCGGGCCAAAAGCTCAATTCTTTAGGCCCAATGCCAACTAAGCTAGTTGGCCCATTTCTTTCTTGTAAAGAAATAAATAAATAGCTGGCCCATTTTCTAAAATTCATAACCTAGCTCATTTCTTCTTTAACAAGAAGTTGGTTCATCCCTTTAAAATAGATAGAGTTGGTCCAACATTTATTTGCATAATTTTTCCCAACAATAAGGCCAGAAAATAATAATAAAAATCAGATTTTTGTTACCAATTAAGTAACTTATTTCTTTTAATCAATTAATTTAAGTGCTAAGCAACTAGTAGGTACATTAACTTTTTCATTCACGGACTCGCTTGCGTAGCGTGATATTTAACATTCAATAATTTAATTCAATAATCTCATACCATGCCTATTAGTTTTAGTTAATTTTTAATTTAGTTAATCCTTTACTAAAATAACGGATTCGCTTGCGTAGCGCAATAGTTGACTTTTTAATAATTTTCAAGAATTAATTTTCTCAAATGTAGTAATTTCTCAAAAGTACTACAAATAGTTGATTGTCATAATTTTGGATTCGCTTGCGAGGCGAAATTATGATAAGTTAGTTAATTTTATTATTCGATCACGCATTCGCTTGGCATAACGTGGTTATGACGACGTAATTTATCCAAATTCTTTTTTTTTTTTAATTCTAATAGTCAAGAAATAAAAGCGGATAGATAAAACATGAAAATCATATAAATCACAGTTTGTCCAAAATTAATTCAAGCGAAGTTTTAAGTCAATAAAGCGATCGTGCTAGAACCACGGGACTCGGGGAATGTCTTGCACCTTCTCCCCAGTCAATAGAATTTCTTACCCGAATTTTGTTTTCGCAGACCAATAATAAAAGAGTCAAATTTTCCTTTGAATAAGGGATTCAAATAAAAGGTGACTTGGAACACCCAAAAATCAATTCCAAGTGACGACTCTGAACAATAAAATAATTTCTATTTCAAAATTATCACTTTAATTAGAAAAACTATTTAACCCACAACAATTTACCATAACACATATATTCTTTGCGGGATTAGAAAAAGGGGTGTGACAGAAATCATAACGAATTGCCATCATTTTATTAAATTGATGGGCAAATTTGCCTTGTCACAAAGTTACAGGGGCCAAATCCTGACGGATTACCCAAACTTGGTCACAATTTTTGAGGGATTTCAAATTGATGAGCGAAACTTGGCTTATCATAATTCCTGACGGGCCGACAGAACTTTGACCACAAATTCTGACCAATATTCAGAATTTGGCCACAATATCCTAAAGGATCGCACTAACTTTCTATGTGGAAATTTTACCAACATATTTTTGCTTCAAAATTGATCCAAATCAAACTCCAAATAACTTTAAATTTGATTTACACAAAATCGAATAATAGTGTTCTTCAATTTTCTCAAGCTAATCCTATTTAGATTATTAAGGATAGATAGTATAAGCTTAATGGAACATTGCCCAGTCAATTTCAATCAAAATAAAAAAATGATTCTTCAATTTTTCACAACATGTATGCTCATAATTTATTGGAAGAAGAAGACGTAGGAGGAGGAGGAGAAGAAGAAGAAGGGGAGAAGAAAAAGAAGAAACTTTGGCAGAATTCTATGTCTACATAACTTTTTTTTTTGGTAATTAAAACTTTTATTTACCAAGTAATATTTACACAGTATTTCTCTCTTTAGCCTGATCTGGACATCTGTCCTAGATTCAGCTAACTACTATACTAGTTTTACACATCCATATGAACAATAGGGTAGTAGTTTAACTCTAATAATCTCTCCTTTAGTCTATGTTTCATGCCCCCTCGACAGTGAACTTTTTGAACTAGTTGTCGAGTAATTGCTTCAGCACTCCTCTATCTTGCTTGAAATATTCGTGCATTCCTCTCTTGCCATATGTGAATATGCTCCCAGCTAGTACCATTCTGTATACTTCTGTTGTATGACTCTTCCCTTTGTATTGTCTTTCAGCCCATTCTAGTTCTTGTCCCCAAGCCATCACCTGCTTCTTTATTCCGTGTCATTCTAGCATTGCTGCCCATACTTGTGCTGAAAATGAACATTTAAAGAATAAGTGACCAATAGTTTCTTCTTCACTGTTACATAGTACACAAGATGTATCCTCCAGGAAGCCCCATCTCCCTAATCTTTCTCTTGTTAATAATCTTCTGTGAGTAGCCAGGTATAGTGTGAATGTCCATTTAGGGAGCCCAGCATTATTACATGTCATCCTCTTCCATGATACCTTTGTGAAGTCTCCTCTAAGCTTCGAGTACATAGCCTTGATTCAGAATTTGTCCATTTGCAGCACCTCTTCTTCTGAGTACCCTGCTTCCTCAAAGTGTTTCTTTGCTTTTATTAGTTTTTGGACCACCCATGATGCTTGCTTTGGTTGATCACCCCAAGTAATGTATCTCTTATAGTATAGGTGGACCCATTGTATCCACATTTTATCTTTCTTCTTACTTAGACTCCATAACAGCTTGCATATGGCTGCTTTATTCCATATGCCTATGTCCAGTATGTTCAATCTCCCTGCTGCTTTTGGCCAACATAGTCTATCCCAAGCCAATAATGCTTTTTTTGTGACCTCCATCCCTCCAGTCCATAGAAACCTTCTGCATCTACTTTCTATTAATTGGATCAATTTCTTAGGCAGCACAAACACTTGTGACCAGAGTACTTGTATGGAGAAAAGTACACTCTTAATCAGTTGAATTCTTCATGCATATGATAGGAATCTGGCAGTCCATGATTGTATCCTCCCTAGCATATTCTCAATCAGTGGTTGACATTCTACCAATGATAGCCTTTTGGTACTCAGAGGCACCCCCAGATACCTCACTGGTAATGACCCTTTAGAGAAGCCTAATTCTTGCAGTATCTCCTGTTGTATATCATCTCTAACTCCCCCCAAAGAAGATAGAACTCTTATCAGCATTTGCAACTAAACCAGAAGCTTGGGAGAAAACTTGAAAGCATTGATAGAGTAGTTGCACAGACATAGTATCACCTCTACAGAAAAGCAGGAGGTCATCAGTAAATCTAAGCTATACTATGCTCATTTTAGCACATTTAGGGCGATAGTTGAAGTTTGGATTCCTCTTTAGTGTCTTCAGTAATTTGGTCAAGTATTTCATGGCTAATACAAATAAGTAGGGAGATAGAGGGTCACCCTGTCTCAATCCCTTTTTTGCTTGAAATGGAGTTGTATGTTGCCCATTGATAATGATGGAATAAGATACACTTCTCACACATTTCATAATCCATTGGAAAAATCTTCCAGGCATTTGCAGACTCTTCAGAACTTGTCCATATAGTCCCATTCAATAGAGTCATAAGCCTTCTTCATATCAACTTTCAGCATGCATCTTGGAGATATACCTTTTCTGCCATAACATTTGACTAGTTCATGGCTCAATATGATGTTGTCATTTATCAGTCTTCCCGGCACAAAAGCAGACTGGTTCCTGTCAACTATGTTATTCATTATCCCCTGCAATATGTTTGTTATCACCTTAGATATAATTTTATATAGGATAGTACAACACGATATTGGCCTATATTCAGTGATTCTGGATGGATTTTCCACCTTTGGTACAAGAGTCAATGTTGTGAAGTTGATAGGTTGATAGAGGTTATCATTTGTAAAGAACTCCATTACTGCCTCTATAACCTTGTCTCTAATCACAGACCATGCCTTCTTGAAGAATAAAGCATTGAAACCATCACAACCAGATGCTTTGTTGTCATTAATACCTAGCAATGTCTGATATACTTCCTCTTTAGATACATCTTTCACCAAATGAAGTTGTTGTCTATTCACCAAAGCTCCATCCCTCATTACTATTGGATTAATACCTGGAAAGTTCCCAGCTGATGATCCCAGTAACTGCTTGTAGAAGCCAAGCACTTCCCCTTCAATCTCTTGTTTAGTTTGCACCATCTCCCCATTGGCCCTTATTAAACTCTTAATTTTATTCTATGAGTATCTGCTCTTCATGCTTGCAAAAAAATAAGTTGTGTTAGCATCCCCTAATCTCAGCAAGTATACTCTAGATTTTTGTTTCATGATACTTTCTTCCACCCCAAGCCATTTCTCTAGTTGAGATTTTGTGTTCTTTATAATCACATCTTCAGGTTGCCCAGGGTCTCTCATTTGTTCCTGCAATTCACTAAGTTGTTGTCTGCACTGCTGAATCTTGTCCCCTATTGCATTAAACTCTGCTTTATTTAGGTCTTTCATAGCTTGCTTCACTTGTTTGAGTCTTCACCATACATATTTCATGATATTCATCCCATTTCTCCTTTGTCATGCTTCTTTAACTTTGACCAGGAACTCTTTATGCTCAGCTAGATGATTTAGAAACTTAAAAGGCCTTGGATCTGTCTAACCCCTTTTTTTACCTCTTCACTAACCCTCTTAAATAAATAAAAAGATTTGTAAAGCTCAAAAGGGTTTTAATTAAAAAGTGACAAAATTGTGTTCAAAAGGAAATAACTCAGAGTCGCCACCTGACATTTGTTTCGGTGTGCTAGGTCACCATTTTTCAAAAATAATTTTCCTTTTAAAACACTTCGGACTCCAAACTAAGTTTGCACTAGAGATTTGGGTAAAGGGGTTCATTTGACTCGGGGAGAAGGTGTTAGGCATTCCCCAAGTCCCGTAACTAGTACGGTTGCATACATGATCAAGTTGACTTTTAAAATATTCAATTGTGGTAGAAAACACAGAAAAAGAAAAATAAACACACAAGAGGATCGAGGTCGTTCCCACCTAATAAAAGAGAAGCGAAAATGAAAATAAAAATAAAAATACTAAGAGTTCTATTTTCGGCCTCCAAATACAAATACCTCGGGGCATACCCCGGATAAAATATATACAAATCCTTCGGAGCATTCCTAGATAAATTTAACTAAGGGAACGACCTCTCGCCTCGAAACTAACAAAACCCTAAATTATAACCCCTGAATATAAACTAAAGGGAGCTACCCCTTACCTCGAATAAAAATAAGATAAAAAAACCTAAGGCTTGCCTACCCGAGTGATAACGGCCTAGGCATGCCCCTACCGATTAAACAATAAATGAAGTAAAATAACGAGATCACTTTTCAGCCGATTTCTCCTTATCATCTCATAATATCCAACCCTAATATCAAAATATATGGCAAGCCCCAGTTCACTGTTAAATTTTAGTCTAATCTCCTTCAAATATGAAACACTACCCAAATCTCAGCACAAGCTAATCTACAGACAATTCAGTATCACATTCAAGTCTATATCTTCAATTTTCCAAGTAACATCAAGTCCAGTAAAACGAAGGTTTTCATGTTGTTTTTATTAATTAACAAACTAAACAACTAATTTCACGTGGTCGCTAAGACAAAATTCATCCATGAATTATCTTTCTTTTCTTTCTCTTAACCAACTTAATTAATAGCGTAATAGGCTAATGAACGAACAATGATCTCAAAAGCTAATAAGGAAATGACATGAAAGCAACATGAATTCCAACCATACGAACACACTGAGAATCACAAACCGCACGCACCAAAGATCTCTTTTCATCAAAAACTTAAAATACAGAATTGAAGGAAAAGATTAGAATAAGAACGGACCTCAAGTAGTGGTAACTTTTTGATTACTCCAACTCCGAGTTTACATTTCTGTTTAGTCAAAAAGCAAACAAAATCTGGCCAAAAGAAAAATCGAGCAGCGGACAAAGACGCCAACAGGAACACTAACGCGACGGAACCTCGAACAACAACTCATATCACACCCATCTCAGTAACAAAAATGTGAATCCAGAGTTGGAAACGAGATTTAGAACCAAAAATAGATATACTCTTTTTATGTTTTTTTTTTATTTTTTGGTATTCAGCAAGTGAAATTGTAAAACAAGAAGGGGAAAACAAAAATAGTATTGAAGAACTCTAGGAAGTTTCTGTTGGATTTTCGGCCAGTTTTGGTAGCGGCTATGGAGGATTTCCAGCGAGGTTTTTAGTTGAGGGGGTGGTGGGTTATGGCTGATTCTTCTCCGGCGAGCTGTGGTAGTGAGGGTGCGGATGTTGCTGCCGGACGATGGTGCGCTGGTGGTTTGCAGGCTGCTGGTCGTTTGGTGTGATTGTTGGAGAAGAAGTGTCCAAAACCTGGTCCTTTGGGCATTCTCAGGTGTTGCTGGGCGATGGAGATGGGTGGTGTGCTCGATTTTTCCGGCGAGTGTGAGGTGGTCGACATTTGGTGTAAGGGAGAATGGGTGGAGAAGAAGCAGGGATTTGCGGCTCTCTCCCTTCCTCAGTCTGATGGCTTTGGGTTCAAGATTATGTGATGATGGGCTAGGTCTTAGATATTAGGGTGGGGTAATGGGCTAAGGAAAAATTCCGAAAATGGGCCTAAGATTGGACCTATCAAGACACAAAATTGGCCCACAATTCATTCTTCTTTTTCAAAGGTAAAATAAAAGTATCACAGATAATAAAATATAATTACCAATTGACTTTAACTGAAATGCAGTTAAAACGAAATTATTTTACATATTTGTTCCAAAGATTATACTAAAAATAGGATAGGATTAGATTAAAATTATCAGAAAATTAAAAGAATACAATTACCAAAACACTAATATCCTTGAAAACAAAGTGGAACTCTTTTTGTATTTTTGAATTTTATGTAAGGTAGATAAATTAAAAGTAACTAGATAAAATATCAATTAGCTAAATAAAAGAAAATATTTTTGTAATTTTCATTTTTGTTATAAAATAAAGTAAAATAGTTAAAACTAGTTAACATAGCGATATTAGACCTAAACTAAATAATTAACGCTAAAATGTGTAAAATCTTGGGGAGGGTAAAAAATTACATGTCTACAGCTGCCCTCTTTGACTGGAAATACGAAGAGTTTTCAGACAAAGACTGACAAGACAGGATTATTGACCCGACCCTTATTTAAAGAGACACAAAACTAAAAGAAAGGAGAATGTGACCGAGCCATGGTATCTGAGCTGCCTACATATCCTTGGATATAAAGGAATCAGGCCGCGTGTAGTTCAGAAGTAGGAACAGTGATGGAGTATACCAAGGTGGAGAGCCGATTAAAGTGTCGTTCCGTCGAGGTTCCGGTCCGCGGTCCTATTATTACATCAAAATCAAAAAAATGAAAAAGACTTACTAAGCCTGTCAACTATGAGTTACAAAATTCTTATCTATAAGTCTTCTGAAGCTTGATCTTGAGTCTTGAATGGTTCTTCATGCAGACTTTAGATTTGAACCTTGACGCTTGCTAGTTGCAGGTGCTAGTTAATTCTTCTTCAGCTTTTCGAATCAAGACCGGACATGTAGCACTCGTGACTTCAACCATGTCTTGAGCAGTTCACATCTTTTTTCTGCTTCTGCATTTTGGATTCACTTTTTTTTTGGATTGAGACTACTTCTGTTAGTCGTCTCGGACTGTTGACTCACATTCTTGCTGCGAGCTTCTGCTACTTCTAACTGGAATTGAATTCTGAAATAACTTCCTTTGTTCTCTAGATGGGTGTCAGCTACTGACTTGAAACTTGAAATAATTCCGAAACGAATTTCCTCATTCTCCAAATGAGTGCCTGCAATCAAAACAACAAAACAAACAAAATTTTCTACCCCAGTTTGCACTAGGAAGATTTGTGAGTTGTTAGCAAAACTGTAAATCACTTATGTTATTGATGCAATGATGAGAGCAAAACTAAAGAATCGACTGGGATGTACATCTTCTGTGAGTAAAACCAAGAAAATTTGACTAGCAAATTCATCAGACTAGGTCTTCTATCTTAGGAGAAAGATTCATCAGACTAAGATTTCTATCCTAGGAGAAAATTCATCAGACTAGGTTTCTTATCATAGGAGAAAAATTCATCAAACTAAGATTTTGATCCTAGGAGAAAATTCATTAGACTAAGTTTCTTATCTTAGGAGAAAGATTCATCAGACTAAGATTTTGATCCTATGAGAAAATTCATCAGACTAGGACTCTTTTTGTTATCTTAGGAGAAAGATTCATCAGACTAAGATTTTGATCCTAGGAGAAAGTTCATCAGACTAGGTCTCTTATCTTAGGAGAAAGATTCATCAGACTAAGATTTTGATCCTAGAAGAAAATTCATCAGACTAGGTCTTTTATTGGGAAGAAAATCTATCAGACTAGGACTTTTTATCCTAGGAGGATATTTATCCTCATTATCTTCAAAGTTAATACACAGAGGAGAATGGTCAAAACAACCTGGATCCATTACCCTTACTTCTAGATATGGCATTTGTAGAATCCATCCAGCATTCACCAAGGCTCTGTCTATTCTGTTGTATATGTGACCATTTGTCCATGTGAAGTTCCTTCAAGTAGTTCTGCTTTCTGTCAAATCATTATGCTCAATGAAGTCATTGAAGTCTCTAATCTCAGCTTCTTGTATAGGGTTCCCAATTGGTCTATCCTCCCCTGATCTAATAGCATTGTAGTCTCCCATTATTAGCCATGGCCCTTGCTGTACATTATTCCATATATTCAAGTCACTCCATAAACATCTCCTTTCTTCCACTGTATGAAGACCATACAATACAGTGAAAGTAAATCTCATTCTCATACTCTTTATGTGGACTGTAGTGTGAATGTATTGGGAGGACTTCCCCAATTCCAAACAATCTATCTCATTGGTGTCCCATAGAATCCAAATTCTTCCTCTATTACTATATTCATAATTGGCAGCCCAAGTCCATCCTGGAGTGATTCTCCTTATTATTTGTATGGCATTCTGCTCCTTTATTTTGTGTTCTAGTAGTGTTATCATATTTATTCTATTACTTCTTATAAACCTCTTGACCTCTTTCTGCCTAGGGATCTTGTTCAAACCCCTAATGTTCCATGTAGCAAGCATCATACAGGAATGAATAAAGATTGTGTCCCTCCTTCCACCCTTTCTTGTCTCCTTTGACTACTTGTGTCCTCTCCCAATTGTATGTGATATGTCAGCTGCAATCCAGATTCTGCCAGTATGTTGAAACCATTTATCATGCTAATGGTTCCATCTTTTGGCTTCTCCCTACTTCTAGTTATTGATTTCCCTGTAGCTTTTTTCCATGCATGTTCCTGCTCTTTCTCTAGCTAGTATCATAGGTGGTCTCTCACATGTGCCTTTTCCCTCATTGAGCATAAATACCTCATTACTGTTATTGGCTACTATATTTTGCTGAATCCCCTTATCATTCTGAGTCACTTTGGGCTACCATTCTTGCTTCTGCTTCTGCTGCTTTGTTTTGGCTTTGTTGCTATTTGTTACACTGGTGTCCTACTTGCATGCAAGTATGACAAAACTCAGGAACCCAATCATATGCCACCTCTTGCATAAATTCCCTTCCATTAGGATCTGCTACTTTTATAGCTTTGGGGAGATCTTTAGTAACATCCATTTCAATTAGTACTCTAGCATAGGAAATTCGATCCAACTGAATGGTACATGCATCTGCATATAGAGGAATCCCTAATCCTCTATTATCCTGCTCAATGATTTTGCTCCTCAACAATTGAGAGGAAGATTAGGATACTTAACCCATATAGGGATAATCTGCAACACTTCCTTGTTAAAATCAAAGCCAGCTGACCATACTCTCATGATAATTGGCTTGTTATTCAGCATATGAGGTCCAGAATACAGAACTTCATCCCTGTCACTAGTAGAGTTAAATCTTACAATAAAATATCCATTATTATGAAAATAGACTTTTGGTTTTGTTGTAAAATTCCATGCTGAAGCAATGAAACGCTTCATAGCTCCTATAGTTGGTATGCCTCCAACTACATAGAGTATCAGCGCTTGTTTCCACTTCTGTGTCTCTTCTTCCACTTCCTCCTTGCATAGTTCAATTATTACCTCACCATTTTTTATAGTTGGTGCAATGAAGCTTAGATCCATTCCTTTCGTCGTCATCCTGTTACCTAGAAACAAGTTTGCCCAATTCTTTTGCTCCGATTCTGTATTCTCAGCAATTACTTCTCTTTATTTTTTATCAGTGTCCTCCTTACCCTTTGTTTCCCTCAAATTTTCAGCAATTACTACTGAATTACTCACATGCATGTCGATTTGCTTTGATTTAGGGTTAGCCTCAATCAATTTATCTTCATCGGTTTTCTTCTCACTCACAATTACCGGTGCAGTATTCATAGCATGAGGTGTTTTCATATCTTCCTTTGTAGCTGATAGTGGTGATCTGAGAATTTTGAGTTCTCCTGTCATAGCTTTGAGTGTTGTTACTAGTTCCTATAGGTTCCATTCGCTGAATCGTGACTGCATTTCTCTTAGGTCTACCCCTCCCCATTGCTGGCCAGTGTACGTTAGCAGGAGCACGCTATCATGCACTGAGAGAGAACTTAAAGAGAGAGTTTTTTTATATTATTATTTTGAACTATATTACATAACCTTTCTTAGTATGGTCAAAATTAAACATAGGTATCAGAAGGCTCTCCCGCGAAAATTTTGTTAATATTATTTTTCCATTTTTTTTTGTTTTGCTTTAGGTCGGGGACTGATCAAGCCTTAAGTTTATGGGTTCCCGTAAACTATGTAATTTTAGCCCAAACCTTGAAATTCACTAAATATCTATAAGTATTTAACTGTGAATTTATTTATTTATATATATATATATATATATATATATATATATATATATATATATATATATATATATATATATATATATATATATATATATATATATATATATATATATAACTCGAAGTCTTTGTAGGAACACATAAACGTCAAACTCTAAAGCTATCTCTGTTTTTGTCGTAGAAAATTTTGGAAGATTATATGCTTCCCCGGTTTTAAAAAATTCCACTTTGTTCGCTTATTAAAAGGTAAAAACTGCACCAATAATACATACAAAAGGAAAGAGTTGCGTGTATTTTTTTTCTTTCTCTTTTCTTTTTTAATAAATAATTTTAGTTTTCTTTGGACTTTGACAATACAGTCAAACCTCTTTATATCAGCTACATTTCTTCTGATATTTTTTGGCTATTATAGAAGACTTAGAGGGTGTTTGGATTGGTTTTAAGCAGGTGAAATCAGCTTTTAAACCTTTTTTAACTTTATATTATAACATATAACATAAAAATTAGTTTTGAGTAAAACTTGGCTTTTATAGTGAATGTTGTTATATAGGAATGTTGTTATAGAGAAGCATGTGTATTAGTAAAAATTAGACTCGCCACGTGGGTCTATTAAATAGCAACACATGTCAATAAAGTTTGAAGAAAAGTGAAGAATGACATGTAAAGATGATATGTGAAATACCCCCGGGACCGAACATACTCATATCATGCATGTTAGCCCCGGAACTGATCGTCATGTAATAGCCCAGATCAGGCACGGGAGAATATCTCATAATTACAAATGAGGAAGGAAAAAATTAATCCCGGATTATATGGGATTTACCATCATTACACCATCAGTTATAACTCAATTATTAATAAATGCAATAAATGATTGTAACGGTCAGAGCAAGGCAATCAGGCACGAGATTGACTCAACATGTACGGGATTGACTCAATAGGCACAAGATTGAATCAACAGGTTCAACAGGCACGAGATTGAATCATTAATTACGGAATCAACTCATCAGTTATGGAATTAACTCATCAGTTATGAAATTAACTCATCAGTTACAGAATTCCAGCATTTACACAGTTGTTACAAGTCTTCCAAAAGTAATGGATGGATTGAGTAAATGCTCATAATGGACCCATAATTCAAGGAGACTAGTTACTAAGATTTAGCCCTATAAATAGACATACTTTTACCACCATCAGTGGAATCTAATTTTCTTCTCTACAATTTTATACATTGTAATTCATAGCATCTTGCTCCCAAGTTAGTCATAGTTCGACCCTTCAAGCTCTGTTCAGCTCATTATCCTATCAAGGATCATTCAATAAGAATTCTTTCTTCTCTGCTTTATTTTTATTATATTATATGTCATTGAATTTATTTCTCACTTCTCTATCACGTTGTATTAACAAAATTTTATATCTTTCGGATTGAATCGGTTGCTTGTGGCCCGTGATATAAAATTATTGCTTTGACCTTGAAAATTATTTTTTGGGTTAAACAGTTTGGTTCCGTTACCGGGAACTCAAGCAAATTTGCTATTCATCCAAAGATAGTAACAATTTTTGTTAATATTTGCTTGTTTTCAGTTTAAACCTTCATCATGGCCGAAATTTACCAATCAACACAGTTGAGGACAACCAAGTTGGAGATGGCTTTACCATGCAAAATAAAAAGGGAAGAATAACCATGATAATGATATGTAAGCAACAAGCAGAGAAAAATAGAGAATGTACATCGATATATTGGTACCACAACTATCTGTACCAGAACTGATTATAAAGGATCTATATGAAACAGTTCCGGAATAGGAGGTTCAGATACACCAGCACCGAAATTTAAATAGAAGAAGATACGGTAAGTCGAATCGACACTAATAAGTGTCCAAAAACAGTTTCGAAAACCAAACCGAGGTGATTTCGGATATGATTGAAGGAGTCAGAAGAATAATGTCGGACCTTCTCGGAACTGAGGAGTAAAATTTACATTCGATATAATACAAAGCATCGAATAGAGGAAGACACGTTCCTTCAATTGAAAGTCAAAAACAGGTCCGGAGACAAGTGGATGTGATTCTTGGGTGATTCAAATCTAAATGCAAAAATCTAAAAAACAGGTCCAAGCAAATAGATACGAGATTTTCTTCACGGGCTGAAAAAGATCCGGCTCTACCCGAACATGCAAGGAATTACCTTGCTAAATTATAAAATTTCACAGGAGAAGAATGAAGATTAGGAAGAACATGGGTAAAACACCCATGAGATTGCTTACAAAGATACCATACCTAACAACTGAAAAAGAAGAGATAGCTGTGGGATGGAATAGACCACGAGGAAGAAAGGTTCAGTAATAACCTTGGACAATTATACAAATATTTTCGGAAGCAATCATTGAACCGAAGGCATCAGAAGCCACAAGGTCAAATGCTGAAGAACTAGAAATTATCATTGACTTCCCAAATAGTAAGGTTTACGTTGGTCGAGACTCGACACCGAATTTAAAGGTAAGGTGATTAAACTTTCACATGCTAACAAAAATTGCTTTGCTTGCCTCCATGCTAACATAATAGGTGTACCACAGGAGGTAAAGGTTTATATGCTCAATATTGACCCGCGGTATAATCCGGTCAAGCAAAAGAAGAAACTAGAGTCAAATAATAAAAGATAAAGTTACAGAACTTCGAAAGATCGGTTTAGTCCGAAAAGTCGAATCATTCAAACTTTCTATCTAACAACAACACATCATTACTTTCAAAATTCCGAGGAGAAAGATGATTGCTGGTACACCAAATTGTCTCGGATGTCTCGGTAAATGCAATTTTAATTCAAGAAGATAAAGGTACACATTCTCCTATCTATTATAAAATGCTCTTAGATACGAAACTACATATCTACATTTTGATAAGTTGGCATTAATTGTAGTTTCCCTAAATCTAAGGCCTTATTTTCAATGTCATTCAATTCACGTAGTCACTATATTTTCATTACGCAATATTTTGCATAAACATGAACTGTCAGGAAGGTTAGTTAAATGAGTAGTCGAACTAAGTGAATATGATATTATTTATCAGCCACGTACAACTATAAAATCACAAATTTAGCAGATTTCATGATTAATTTTAGCTCGAACATATTACCCGAATATGATATTTCTGGGATAATTCTCGGGATCTGGACCTTCTACAAATTAGGTCCACAAGTACTAAACTTCCCGAGTTAGGGACAATGCTTAATGTCTATCAGGGAAAATAGTTAGATATTCATAAAACTTATTTTATTACTAACAACAAAGCCGAGTATGAAGCATATGCTACATGGCTTAAATTAGCTTGAGGACTCAAAGCAAAAATATTAATTTAACGATTGATCAAATCCAATAAAACTATGCAGCCCAAGAAAATCGAGCCGGATATGTTAGTCTCAGATCTACTGCTAATATCACTGACTTAGAAAGCAACTCCTGGCATTTATTGAGAAATATCATTTTCGGATCAAATGGTCTCGGGATCAAGCCATCTCTTATTTAGGCGATTCCTGATCTATCATCAATTAGAATGAAAATGAGGTAAGCCTGACTAATTTAATTTGGAATTAGTATTATAAATTCATTTATTACTTGCAGAATGGGACTTTACCCAAAGATAAACATGATCTCGATAACTCTGAGTGCATCTCATCCCGTACTACCTGCCTTATTGGAGGAGAATTATATTTGAGAATATTTAAGGCTCCAAAAGCTAAAATGCCACATGGACCAAACAAACAAAATATATGATGCGAGAAATTTATAAAGAAAGCAGTGAAAATTACTCTGATAATAAGGCTTCAAATCAAAAACTCATCAATGTCAGTATGAATAGCTCAAATCAAGATATGGCATGATCCTCGACAACATTTTGGAACATCCGTAGTTCCCGGCCAGAGTACAAAATATTTAATAAAAAGAGCTTCGGTACCATCCCTATGTTGGAACTGGACCATCTCAAAGTCCATCAATATCGAAATTAACTATCATACTGGGGACTATTAGACCATGGATTGTCAAATTATGATCCCAGTATTTGAGTTCTCATACCTCAAAACTCAAACACTAGGGAGATTACTCATACTTGAAGATTAGTCAATTTGATCTGACATTATTTACCAGCTCAACTCAGTTAGTTGTATTACTCATATCAAGCATAAACACTTCAAACAATGTTGAATGAGTTCTTCAAAAATACATATACTACACGTACACAAAAAGGATCAAAAACTCCATGTCAGAGTCAAGAATCCCACGTAAAAAACGAGAGTGTTACATCTAAGTCAAGATAAATGTATGCAAATAAGCCACCAGAATAAAGTTCACTTTGAACAAACACGCGATTTATATTCGGTCCAACAACGACCATTCAAGCTAAATATCTAAGCCTTTCTTAATGGCTAATTGTATTATGACTCGGATCGATTATTCCGTAAATCTCAAATATTATTTTAGACATGTGTCCCTCTCTAATTGGAAGTATGTTCATATACTCCAATTTAGATTCAAAATCCAATCAAATTAAATGTCTCTTTAGGACAAATCTACTAAGATATATATTTATTTGGGATCAATACTCCCTCAAACTCAATGTCTTACCGGGGTCAATCCTCCCATAAATTTTAATGGGGTCAATACTCTTGTAAATCCTATCGGGATTAATATTCCCTCAGACTAAAAGTCTACTCGGATCAATCGATCCTATTTTACGCCTGAATGAAAAGGAGACATCATCTTCATAGCGTTTAAAGTATATAAAAGAGCCCTCTTTCATATAAACGTTAGACACCCAAAGGTACAACATTAAGACATCGCACATGTAACGATGCATCCAAATATATATTTTAAGTCTAAAAGACTAAGTATGAGCACTCAAGTAATTTTTTAAAGTGCCAAGAAAAATTAGTACTCGGATAAATTCTCTAAAATACCAAATGATGATATTAGACCCGAAAGACATGAGGAACACTGTATCAATCCCGGTCTAGGTTACAACCCTTTTGGTAAAAAAGGGGGGGAGGGGTTAAGCAGTCATCATCTAAATATATACCTCCGAGTCCCGTATGTTTTTCCTTTTCAGGAAATGGACCACGTGGAAGGAATAATCAAATGCTCGAGATTTCATACTTCAAAGCTCTAACACTTGGGGACTATATATATGGAAGGCAAAGAAGACTAGAAAAATCAAAATTCAAGTCAAGCCTAAGGTCTACCCAACAAATCGAAAGTTAAGAGCAAAGTCACGAGCCAAAAACACAAGCATGACTCGAAAACCTTTGAAAACATATTCGTAAATATAAACGAATGTTTCAAAAAAGGTTAAAGGCAGAATATTAGTTACGGGTAAAAATGCACATCTTTGTAATTACTCAAAAACTATTGTAACTGAAAACAGTTAAGGATGAAAAAGCATTACCCTTGTATTCATTTGAAAATTGTTATCAATAAAAATAGTTATGGGTAAAAATTCATACCCTTATATTTAAAACTGTTGTAAACAAAAATAGTTATCTCCTTGTACTAATTTTAAAAAAAAACTGTTGCAAAAGAAAAACAGTTACGAGTGCAAGCTTATATCGAATCTGTTAAAAGAAAAAACAGTTGCAAAATAAGTTATAGACGATACACAAATACATGTGAAATGTTATGAAAGTTAAATGTAAAAACTTTCTTCAAAATATTGTTAAAGAAAAACATGTGAAAATTCCTATCTCTCTTTTGTATATTTACACCATTATGAAGTTGAGACGTCTTCTTCATTAAGTGTCGTTCATAAAAGGGTCCTCTTTTATAATTCGTGCTTATTTAAAAAAGTCACGGAGCATTAAAGTGTTTTTAATGCAAAGTTAAAGGGTGAAACAAAAACCCAAACATTAAAATAGGCAGAAAATAAAGCCGAAATATATATATCAAACTTTACAAATATAAGGCAAAGAGTTGTCTTCAAACCCCGAAATAAGACAGGGGTAAACCAACCGATTATTGACGAAAGGAACATAATCGACGAAGTTATCATCTGAATATCTAAGTTCTGCACTCCTTTTTTCTTTGTCCGATTTTTGTCCCTATTGGATTTTTTTGGCAAGATTTTTAAATGAGGCAGAGGCAAGGATGAAAAGGATAAAATTTTCCACTTCCCGATCACATCATAGTGAGTAACCGGAAAGTGGGGAGACTATCTGTATTAGTAAAAATTAGACTCGTCATGTGGGTCTATTAAATGGCGACACGTAGCAATAAAGTTTGAAGAAAAATGAAGAATGACATGTAAAGATGATATGTGAAACACCCCCGGGACTGAACATACTCATACCGTGCTTGTTAGTCCCGGAACTGATCATCATGAAATAGCCCAGATTAGGCGCAGGAGAATATCTCATAATTACTAATGAGGAAAAAATAAATTAATCCCGGATTATATGGGATTTACCATCATTACACCATCAGTTACAAATCAATTATTAATAAATGCAATAAATGATTGTAACGGTCAAAACAAGGCAATCAGGCACGAGATTGACTCAACAGGCTCAACAAGCACGAGATTGACTCATTAATTACGGAATTAACTCATCAGTTATGGAATTACTCATCAGTTACGGAATTCCAGCATTTACATAGCTGTTACAAGTCTTCTAAAAGTAATGGATGGATTGAGTAAATGCTCATAATGGACCCATAATTCAAGAAGATTAGTTACTTAGATTTAGCCCTATAAATAGACATACTTTTACCACCATCAGTGGAATCTAATTTTCTTCTCTACAATTTTATACATTGTAATTCATAGCATCTTGCTCTCAAGTTAGCCATAGTGCGGCCCTTCAAGCTCTATTCAACTCATTATCCTATCAAAGATCATTCAATAAGAATTCTTTCTTCTCTGTTTTATTTTTATTATATTATATGTCATTGAATTTATTTCTCACTTCTCTATCACGTTGTATTAACGAAATTTTATATCAATTCGATTGTTTGTGGCTCGTCATATAAAATTATTACTTTGACCTTAAAAATTATTTTTTGGGTGAAACAGCATGACTATATCTTGACTTAACAAAATAAACTGAACAACACAACACGAGACATATGGCAAAAAATTGGAATTCAAGAATTTAGTATCTGATGTACATAGTCATTGGAACATAACAATATATATGCATTTATAAATCATAAATTTTCTTGTTCAATTGAATCACTTAGTGAATTCTAAGCCAACCCCATTTTCCTCTCTCTTTCTCATTGTAAGAGAGAATTCCAAGAATCTATTTTTTTTAAATATTGGGGATTTTTCATGAGTTCACAAATGGTAATAATTAATTTGAGAACTTAAGTGATATTAAATAAATTAATCTGTCTTTTTGAGACTTGACACTGGCTTTAGACCATGTTTCATAGCAGCTGCCCAAACTAAGTCAATTCTGTCTACATCAATAGCTCCAACTTCATGGTGTGTCCATCCTTCTAATGAATGCACCACTCCTCCTGCATGGCATGCATGGACTACCCCTCTCTCCATTGTATACTGTTAAAAATATGATAAATAAATAAAAAAATAATATGAGTTGATTTGTTTCATTTTATAAGATGTACTTGATTGGGTACGGAACTTAAGACAGGAAAAAAAATACTTGTAGCACGTTGCAAAAAGTATCTTTATAGCTTATATACGTGTCATGATATTTCTGTTGTTATACCAGCATGCTATTAAGAAAAAAAAGGGCAGTCCGGTGCACTAAATTCCCTCTATGCGCGGGGTCCAGGAAAGAGTCGGACCACAAAGGTCTATTGTACGTAACCTTACCATTTCTGCAAGAGCCTGTTTCCACACGGCTCGAACCAATGACCTCCTGGTCACATGGCAACAACTTTACCAGTTACGCCAAAGCTCCCCTTCCAGAAGTAAAATGGAAATTTGGAAGATCAAGAGTTTTTCGAAGTATAGAAAGATATCATTCTTTCTTAAACCAGCTAAAACGAAAGGAGTGTATCTAAAATGGATCAAAGGGAATATAAAATAAAGGGGTTTCAAAGAAAATCTAGTTCTCTTGAAATTAAGTACTGAAGTAGAGTGCATCTTTTGGTGAATTAGGGTAAATCACTACTATAAAAACATGACTTAGCGACGGATAGATTCTGTAGCTAAACAGAAAAATCTATTGCTAATCCTATTTAGCGACGGATTAATGATAGATTATCAAGAAATTCGGTTAGCTACGAGTAATTAATTAGCTATTGAGTTTGTAGCTAATTCCATTTTTTTTGTAGTGAATTATCTCGAGAAATTGTAAAATGAAGAAAAATTACAAATTGATGGATATTGTAATGAAAATTAGTGACATACCTCACAAGATCCAAGTCCTTGAACATCTTCAGGTAATCTCATAGCAGCAAGATCACCATATGTACAATCTCTTCTAAAGGACAAAATTGGAGGAACTACAAATTGATGGAAATGAGTTCCTTTTGGTGCATAACTCTGCTCTCTTGGTGTTATCCATTTTCCAACTATCCATGTCTATAAATATTATAAGCAAACAAACCAAAACTTTAATATTAGATAAAAGGATGACAACAATCATAACATAATAGTAACAATATTTCTCACTTTTTTCTAATTTTAATGGAGTATAACTTTTATACACTGACAGTATAAATTTCTCTTTACTCTATCAGATCATCTGATAGTTAAGTAAAGATATTGATAAAAGGCGGAATTACTAACTTCGAGAATTAAGACATGTTATCTCTCACAACAGGTTAAGATATACTCTCAGTCAGAGGCGGATGTTCTCTTAGGGTAGGAGGGTCATCGGCCTCATGTAAATTCAGAGTAAATACACACACACGCACTCTTTTTTCGATAATGTATATATCTTAAATAATAGGTGTATATTTTGGTTGGCACCCTAAAATTCAAAGCTTAAACAGTTGCATTGGTCAATTTGAGGGACACAACTTGACTTTTAATGCATTATTTTGGTTCGCCTCTCACTCCAACATCTGGTCAAACGTTTTTTCGATAGTGGTCCCTTGCCACTTTTAAATTCTGGGTCTGCCTTTGCTCACTATGAATAATTTAAATCCTTTGTATTTTTATATTGTCTAATGGCTACAAATGTTGCTGCAAACCTACACTTTCTGCTAGAAGGAATTTCATTTTTTTTGTGTGTGTGTTTTTACTAAGATTTTAAAATTATTTTGCAAATTCTAAACATTAATATTTGGAAACTGATAAATGAATATATACCTTGCAATTTCTGGCAGCTTCATACTTGGTGACCTGGACTAAGTATTTCTGGTATTCAGCAGGAGCTTCCTTTTGTATCTTTTGAAATCTTTCAGTTGATGATGTTAGCATCTGTAATTTTGCACGAAGAAATTCTGTTAGCTACGATCGATACTTAAAGCAACATGTTATTAAGAGTAAGCCAACCCATTGAAATATAAAGACAGCTCGATGCATAAAACATTTCGCATTCACATAAGATCTGAAGAAGGATCGTATTTCAAGAAGTGTAATGTAGACAACCTTTTATTTTTCAAAAAAAATATAAAATTTTCAATCCCAACAATAATTATATTGGCAGCTCTGCATTTTCCAAGTACAATAAACACACAAAATTTAACATGGACTTGTCTCAAAAGGACAAATTTGGGCATTGGACACTGTAGTGTATAATCAATAGAGACCCCTACAGGACCAAAATTTCCAGGGTGGGGACATAGAACAAATGGACCAAATTTTCTTTAGTAGAAAGTAAATATGTGCCCACAACACAAAACTTTTTACTGTAAGGGTCTTGTCCTTTGGACGACTTGAGTAATTGGAAAATGACAATTTTGTCCTACAGTTATAGAATCTTTTTTTTTTTTTGATTTCTCACCCGGTATCCGATATTTATATTGGGCCTGATTAATTCGGATTCGCACCGAGAAGTCCCACATTGGGGGGGGGGGGGAAACTGCCCCCTAATAAAGGAGACTCCATATCTAGGATTCGAACTCGAGACCTCTGGTTAAGGATAAAGGAGTACTCACCATTCCACCACAACCCTTGTTGGTTACAGTTATAGAATCTCGTGAACCAGATATACTATTGAAGAATCTTCTGTAAACTTTTCTTCTATTATAAAAATTTTACCCATCTGTATAACTAAAGATCTCGGGTATGAGTTCTGGGTATGAAGTCCCATTTATTAGAGAGTGTTTTATCTTCAACGTGAGATTTTTTCGGGCTCAAATTCGAATTTAGTCGGACCCCAATACGAGGATTGGACACCGAATATAAAACCAAAAAACTAAATTTTTACTCAGTTTGAAAAGAAAAAAAGTCTCAAGCCGATTTACACAACCTTACCATTTCCACATCATGTTTAATTTCTCAATTAATTTTCCAACCATCGAAGAAATAAAACATTAAATGCAATAATTAATTAAAACTCATGTAAAAAAACAAAAAAGCATTAACCTAAATAACCCTCCACCTAATCATTTAAACTAAAAAGTGCCGAAGGATGTATAATATATAGTCAAACCTCTTTATAATTTTTTGCTGCTATAGTGAAGTGTTGTTACAGATGTCAAATATTATAACATAACATAAAAATCGGTTCCGACAAAAATTTGACTTTTATAGTAAATGACTAGAGATGTTGTTATAGAGATGTCTGACTGTATGTATAGTTCATGTATACTATGTGTATAATCATTTATGATTATTGTATATTTTATGTATACCGACAAGAAAAAGTAAACAGTGAGTCCGGCCGGCTATTTGTGTAAAGAAAAGAATAGAGTGTATGATACTTACAAGAACACGAACTTGTCTTCTACAAAGGTAAAGAGCAATAACTCTTCCAAGTTTAGAGGTGGCTCCAGATAAGAAAGCCTCAGTTACATTCTCTGGAATTTCTTTTAGTATAACAGCTGCTGTTAGTGTATTTCCATGAACAACTCTTACTTTAAGGTTAGGATGTTTGTTTACAAATAATGTTCCTCCTCCATTTAGTGCCTCATTCTGCATTTAAAAAAAAAAGAGTTTATGTTTTGTACACTATTTATATAAAAATATTTACACAATCAGTTTAATTATAAGGCAATCACATGTATTAATATGTACCGCCTAGATATTATAAAAAGAGAAATGTTCTCTACCAGAATTTTCTATGAGAAAAAATAAAAATACTAGTCCTCCTTAAATAAGAGGTATATATTTCGATTGACATCTTAAGATTCAAAGCTTAGGCAATTATATGTATTAATATGTACAGCCTAAATACTATAAAAAAGAAATGCTCTCTACCAAAATTTTCTATGAGAAAAAAGTTAAATGCTAGTCCTTCTACTTTTTTTAACATTAGAATAAGGACATGGATTCAGAGGCGGACCTACCGTTAGAGTAGGAGGGTCACAGGACCCGAAAATTTTGAAAAACAAATTGTATATACGTGTATATATCTTAAATAACAGGTATATATTTTGATTGATACCGTAAGACTCAAAGCTTTGTCAACTGTATTAGTCGATTTAGGGGGCACAACTTGGCTTTTCAACTGCATTACCCTGAGTTCGATTTCTACTTTAGTATTTCTTAAAATTTTATTCGATAGTGATGCCCTCGCCACTTTCAAATAGTGGGTCCGTGTTTGCGTGGATCCTGTAGTACTTTGAAATGTATGTCATTTTCATCATAAATGATTAATCAATGATCAATTGGTCAGAGCTCTGAGATATTGTCAAGGCAGTTTCCTTTGACAGCAAATAACAGTACTACTACGTTCACAAACTTTATTGTAGCATTAATGAAGGTCGAGTTACGTAGCAAAGTTTTATACTACTAACTTTAAGCCAACTACCATGTCCGTCACAGTGGCGGAGCCAGGATTTTAATTAAGGGAAGTCAAAATATAAATAAGTAAGCACACAAAGAAATCAAGGAGAGTAAACGTATAGTATATACAAATAAAATTAAGAATTTAATGTATTTACACAGTGTAATTTTTCGACGAAGGGGTATCAATTGACTCCCCTTGCCAAAGTGTGGTTGTGCCGCTGGTCCGCCACATGCAAATATCAAAACTTATACGTTAAATGCAACACTTTTATTTCATGGATTATAGTATATAGGCTAAGGTGGAGCTAGTATGCAGTTTATGACTTCAGCCGAATTCAATATCTTTAATTCAAAGCTTTGTATTTATTTTAATAAATTTATTAAATATATATATATATATATATATATATATATTAATTATGTATTTAGAACACAATAACTTAAAAAAATTAGCTAGTATTCAGGAAGTATAAGTTTCGAATAGTGGTTTCGCCTTTACTAGATATATCATATTCTAGTCTACGCATTAGTCCTTGAGATTTTTCATCATGTTACATTACCTAATTGTAGAATTTTTACGTTACCTTTAGATTTTTTACTAATTATTAATTTGAACACAATAACTTAAAAAAATTAGCTAGTATTCAGGAAGTATAAGTTTCGAATAGTGGTTTCGCCTTTACTAGATATATCATATTCTAGTCTACGCATTAGTCCTTGAGATTTTTCATCATGTTACATTACCTAATTGTAGAATTTTTACGTTACCTTTAGATTTTTTACGGTATTTTTAGATTTATTTTAATTTTTTAACCGTAGGTATACGATTTTACAGTAATTAAGATATGCGAAACATGTTCCTATTTACAAATCAAAGGGAGTTAGATATTTTCTGATCCAAAGGTTTACTCTTATAATCCCATTTAGTGGGATCTGGGGAGGGTAGTGTGTACGCAGATCTTACCCCTACCCTGAGGTAGAGAGGCTGTTTTCAAATAGACCCCCGACATCCTTCCCTTCAAGAACTTCTCACCTTGCTCTTGGGGAGACCCGAACTCACAACCTCTTAGTTGGAAGCGGAGGTTGCTTACCATCATAGACTCAAATTAATTTATGATAATTAATTCTCAAACAATATAATAAAATATAAATATTTTTATATAGAGAGAGGGGTGGGAGGGTGGGGGGTGGGTAAGTACCTTGTTCAATGCAGCAAGGCTAATAACTTTGACTCCCAATCTATCAGCTCTAAGGATTGCTTGCTCTATTTGATTATTAATCCCTTCAGCTGCGAATGGCAAGAAATACTGCCACACCCAAAAAAAAAAATTATAGTAAATAATGTGAATTAAACAACACTTGAAAGTAACAACTAAAAACAGTTCGGTGTACTAAGCTCCAGCATCTGGGGAAGAGCTGGACTATATAAGGGTAGCCCGGTGCACGAAGCATCCTGCGTTTACGCACCCCAAAGGTGTGTTATGTATACAGCCTACCCTGATGCAAACATCAATGGCTGATTACACGGCTCAAACTCGTGACTTATTGGCCATACAGAGACAACTTTACAGTTGCTATAAGGTTCCCTTCAAAATAACTGAAAGTGAAAAAGGTAGAGCTAAGAGCACATTGCGTGATATTAGGTTAAACGCACGTCACATATTCGAACTTTGTCGGCATAAAAGCTTGGTATTTAAGTAGAGAAGGTTAGAAAGACAGGTCATTATCGGTCGAGTTCCGAACCACGCGTAGCTGATTCTCTGGATTTCTCAATTATAAAATGAATAGACGGATAAAAGATGGGCAGCCCGGTGCACTAAGCTCCTGCTATGTGCAGGATCCAGAGAAGGACCGAACCACAAGGGTCTATTGTACGCATTCTTACCCTACATTTCTGCAAGAGGCTGTTTCTACGGCTCGAACCCATGACCTCATGGTCACATGACAACAACTTTACCAGTAACGCCGAGGGATAAAAAAAGAATATTTACAAACCTGAAAACCAAAGCGAGGAACCACCCAAGTTTGATGCAATCGACCCCTTAAGTTGTAGAAAGAGTTCAAAAAGACCTTGGAATATGCCCACATAACCAACATAACTACAAAAGCAAAGGGCAATAAAGGAAGCAAGAAGAGCCTTGTACTGAATGGTTTTGACCCAAATGATCTGAATAGGAATGGAACATGCATTGCTGATGTTAAATCCACTACATGTGCCAAAAATACAAAATCTGGCACCCTCCCATTTTTGCCTGCAATTTTGTAATAGTAGAAGTTTTAGTAGCCATTTGGATTTTGGACAGTTGAAATTGAAAGCAAATAAATTGAATTGAAGAAGAATTAACTAGATAGTCGTCTACTCAACTGCTTAAACTAAAAATAGTCGACGTATAATACGGGGTCTTCCCCTCTAGTGGGATCGGAAAAGGTTGTGTTAAAGTTTCGGTTTCGATCGATTAATAAGATGTGATTATTGCCCCTTCTAGTATCGGAAGTAATAACATAAGTGAGAATTTTGTCACTAGTAAGGTTGGGGGTTCGAATCTTAACTGGCTGATATATTGTAATATCAACCAGCCTTCCGAACCAGCCGATAATAAAATCAAAGGAAAGAAGATTGATTGATAAAGCTAAAGTACTATTGATGGACATTATGCAATATAACTCGCTTTCACTCGAATCTTTTTAAGTTAGAATGTTGGATATATAATATATACAATTAATATATAATATGTATAAAATCATGTATAATCAGTGAACTTTTTTATGTATATTGACTAACAAGAATAAGTAATGAATCGGACCAACTATTTGTATAAAGATCCCAGTATAAAAATAGTATATGTGCACAACCGCGTAGACGACAATTTTCCTCACCATATGATAAAAATATTTTCCTAATGTTAATTAAGTTTCACTAGTACATAACATAAAGATGGATTCAAGATTTTGAGTCAATAGATACATTTGAAATATTGCATGAAATTTTTTTGACACTCAATGTTTGCACTAAATCGATTAATTAAACTTTGAGAGTTACATATATTAAAGATCTAAGGCATATTAATAACTCATATATAGTGATAAAATTATTCAACTTGCTTTTTCTCTAGTGAATAGCTGTCTCATTAATTGTCCTTGGGCTACTATGTTTCCTTTTTTATAACTTGTCCTTGTCTCGGTTACTATAGTTTGAAATTTATATGAAAAACCTTATTAGAGCTATGTTAGTTTCTAAGAATAGAAATAACATTTTCTAATTCCGTACAATACCTTTTATAATCTATATTAATCAATTAAAGATTGAGTACTTTTGCATCAATAAATTTAAGTTCTCGAGAAAAGTCAATATATTTACATAATCTTGAAAAGAAAGTAAGTTAACCTCGATAAACTTAACACAAATAACCGCCCGCCCAACAGCTTAAACTAAAAATAATCAACGAATGTGTAATATATACATAATTTATGTATTATACATGTATAATTATATATATTTAATGTATAATTTATGTATATGACTAGAAAAAATAAACAATAAATATGACCGGCTATTTGTGTAAAGATCCCTTATTTATTCATGTTCTTTTATAAATTTTGACACTACTTACTGAAATTTTTGCTTATGCCCCTGGCTACAATGAGTTGCTTGCTATAACATGTTAAACTATACGTATTATATAAAAAAAAAAATTATATTGTCAGTATATATTAATGACAGTCTGATGCACAAGACATTCTACATTACAAAGTCCGGGGAAGAGTCGTACCTCAAAAGGTGTGACGTAGACAGTCTATCCTAATTATATTATCAGTATATAAAAGTTAATCAAATATCATTGGGCTATGTTAAAATAAGTATATACCTGATTCAAGACTTAATTTTGTGTGCATTTCCCATGATTTTGGGTTAAGGGTATTTCCTAAAACATCAAAAAGTGGCATAAAGAGGCAATAATTGGTCCCCATTTCTGTGTGGTGTAAGCTGTGATACCTGTCAATATTATGGCCAAAAAAATGAGGAAAGAATGACAATAAATGAGTTATTAAAAAAATAGAAAAATAAATTTGGGATAGATGAGCAAAAAGGAAAATTTCTTTTTTTTTTTAATAAAAAATATAATTTGAGACAATGGCATTAAATTTTATTAGTTGTCTTTGCCAGAGGGAGGCACCAACTTTTTTCAACCACATAATTCCTTGAAAGTATAATAATTGTTGTAAATACACTTTTTCATATAGAGTGCATTTATTGCTAATTAATATGCCACAAAAAACTGCTGAAAACATTAAAGCATTCTCAAGAAATGGCCATCTTTAAAGTTTTTGTGTAGCTTTAGAGAAGTATGAAATAATATTAATGATAATATTATTTGTCTAAAATATATTTTATTTCCTTTTTAAATATTTCACTTAATTAACATTTCATTAATTAAAGAAATAAGAATAATAAATTTAAGAAAAGTTCTTTTTTCTTTACAACATCAAATACTTTGAGACAAATTCAATTTGTCAAAACAATTACTAATATTTTGGACCGGAAAATAATGATATTTGTGATAGACAGAGTTTGACATTTATATACTGCACAAATTACTGAAACTAAGGCCCCGTTTGTCCATAAAAAAATTCAAAAATATGTCTGTCCATAAAATTTACAATTCTTTTAAAAAAAATTAAAAAATGAATAACTAAAAGGCTTATATATTTGTTCAAAATATTGACAATAATTTATTTATTAGTCGGAAAAGGACGTGTAAAAATCAAACATGACAAGTAAAACGGATCAAAAGGAAATAAGTAATCACTTACGTTGGGGTGTAAAGGAGATATTTAAGAGTAGGAAATGCTTGAAATAGTTGATGAGGAATAATTTCAAAATTGCTATGTCCCAAACATCTTAAGCAATCAAAGATCAATATATAACCATATATCATAATTATTGATCCATATCCCATGAAACAAGTTCCTAAAATTGGAATTCCCATCACTGCAGCTAATATAATGTGTTCCAAAAGTGTAGCATGTCCAGCTGAATTTCCACAAAACACAAGGAGAAAAAGTTTAGAACATCACAAATATTATACATATAAAAAGTTTGGATATGTATAACTCATATTCACTGACAGTGTAAAGATTAAAAAAAAAAGGTAGTTCGGTACACAAAGCATCTCACATTTATGCAGGGTCCAGGGAAGGATCGCACCTTTAGGAGTGTGATACAGACAGTATACCCTAATACAAACATTAATGGTTGCTTCCACGGCTCGAACTCGTGACTACACTATTAGTATTATTTAGCTTGTTGTATCGGGCCGTTGTCTCGCTTATTTTTCAAGTCGCGAGATGTATTCAATATGGATAATTACCAGTAGTTATCTCTTAGGTAATTTTATAATATAAAATATTCATTTAGACTATCAATTTAGTTTAAAACGTTTGTTTACACTATCAAATCACCTAAAACATAACTACACTATTAGTATTATTTAGCCTATTCTATTAGGCCGTTGTCTTGCTTATTTTTCACGTTGCTAGATGTATTCAATATGGACAACTAGTGTAATTATCTCTTAGGTGATTTAATAGTATACACTATTCATTAAACTATCAGTTTAAAATATTTGTTTACGCTATCAGATCACCTAAAAGGTAGCTACAAGTAACAACACATAATATTTGAGATTAGTAACAAGTAAAAAGGCATGTAATGACCTACTACACATGTTAAAACATATTAATAGTGTAAAAAATATTCACAATTATTTAATATAAAAACAATCTATATTTAAATGAAGAGATTACCTGTAAAGGGTTGGAGTACAGGTGAGGAGTGATGAAGTGAATGATAATGGTTGAATAAATAGCTTCCATGAAATTTTTTATGCAAGAAATAATAAAGGGGTTCTGAAATTGCTATATGGAGAATTGCAACAGCCAAAAATCCTTTGAAATCCCATAAAGGAATATTGATTAGGTCTTTAAGCATGTAGAAAACTATTGAACCCATTATACCATGAAGCAATATGAAATTATCCCTGAAAAAATAACAAAATTGTAATTAGTTCCAAATTTTCGGAAACGAAAATAAAGATTTTGATAGTATAATTACTGTCCTTAAGGAATTTATATCGCCAATATATTGCTGATTAGGGCGTATACAATAACTTCTTCGGGATTTACAAAGTCAAACGAAATTTAAGTTCAAGAACGAAAAAAAGGCGACAGCCTATGCACGAAGCGTCCTGCATTCACGCAAATTTCGAAAAGGGACAACATCCCAAGGGAGTGGGATAAGTGGCTGATTTCACGACTCAAACCCGTGACGTACAGGTCATTCGGAGAACTTTATTGGTGCTCCAAGGCTCCGGTTCAAGTATAAAAGGCAGCCCGATGCACGAAGCATCCCTTGTTTATGCAGGATCCGGGGAGATGCGACGGGATATGATGTAGGCAGCCTATCCTGATGCAAGCATTAGTGACTGATTATACGGCTCAAACCCGTGACTACATCGAACCCGTGACTTATACGTCACACAGGGATAACTTTTCCGTTGCTCCAAGACTCCCCTTCTCTCCACTTCAAGAATACAGATAAATTAAAAAAAGAAGATTCAAATTACCAGTCCCACTCATTGTCAATTTGCTTAAAACCAACACCATCCTTGTTTATTCGTCTATTTCGAGTCAAGAACAACATGCTACTGAAAGCATTCCAGGTATGATGCATGCTGCTTCTAAGTAAACATATAATGAGAATATGTAGACACCATGTTTCCTTGATATTGTCTTCTTGATATCTTGAGTATAACCATTTTGCAAGCAAAGGTCCATATAGTAAATACTGTTCCAAAAATAACAAGAAAAAAATAGTAAGTACAAATTATCCCCCCACAAAAATAAAAATAAAATATTACTAGGAAACACAATAATAATACTAAGTTCGAGTCGTGGAATCAACCACTGATGCTTGCATCAGGGTAAGCTGCCTACATTACACTCACTTGGGATGCGGCCTTTTTCCAAACCCTGCGTGAATGCAGGATACTTTGTGTACCGGTCTGCCCTTTTATTACTAGGAAACACAGTTTTTTTTCCGATGGACGTTTGTGTCAAAATAGAAAAAGAGCAGTCCGATAGACAAAGTATCCCACATTCATGCTGGTTTCGGGGAAGAACCGCATCGTACCCCAAGGGTATGGTATAGACAGTCAACCCTAATACAAATATTAGTGGCCGCTTTCCCCGACGAAAGGTCGTTTTTCGACGAACACATTTTTTATAGTTATGTTATGCCGACTCTCAAAAAATATTGTCGCACCTGTGTCGGATCCTCCAAAAATACCCTGGTATTTTTGGAGGATCCAAAACGCACTTGGCGATATTTTTGTAGAGTCCGAGCAACATAGTTTGACGGAACAGAAGTCCGTCGGAAAAATGCATGTTTTTGGTAGTGAAAGAGCAGTAAAAAAAAAAAAAAAAGAAGATAAATAGAAGATTTGGAATTTTAAGTACCTTGAAACTTCCCAAGTTGCCCCATGGCCAAGTTGACAATGGAACTTCCATGTTTAAACAAGAAAAAATACTCAAAATCTTCTTCTTCTTATATTTGTTTTCTGATTAGAGTTTTGCTCTTGAGAGCAAATAGAAGATAAGAACAGATCCCAAGATGAAAAAAAGAACCTCAGAGAAAGAATGGGAGGAAGATTTTGTTGTGTTGGTAGTTGAGATTTGCTCTGTGGTTCTGAGTTCGTTTTGTTTCTCAAGAAAGTAAATTAAAGGTACTATGATAACATGGGCTGTTTTGACATATATATAGATGAAAATAGAAATAAAAAAAAGAAAGAAAAGAATAAATATTTATATTAATTCTACAACTACTTATCCTCGAAGGTTGTGAGTAGTAAGTACTCATATATCCTTAGTTAAAGAAAAGGCGGACCTATCCTTGGGTAAGAAGTTATCGACTCTCGGTAACTTCGGAAAAAATGTATGTATATATGTGTATACATCTTAAATAACGGGTAAGCAGCTGCATTAGTTGATTTGGAGGACACAACTTGAATTTTAGTGTGCCATGTGGTTCGATTCTGATTCTAGCATTTGCTCAATTTTTTTTCGACAGTGGTGTCCCTGCTACTTTCAAATCCTGAGTCCGCCTCTAATCAAAGATCTCAGGTTCAACCCTGGGTATGGAATCATATTTGGTTGAAAACACTTGGCGTGAATTCGAACTAAGCGGGTTCTAAAGCGAATATCGAACACCAAATGAAAAAAAAAATTCTACAACTACTTAGAGAAGATTATTTTTATTTTAAATGCACACAGTTAGAGTCAAATTTGTTCCATTGAAATAGGAGCAAGTAGCACAGCTGTAGGGATGGTGAGAATTTAATGTGACAAAAATGTGTATTGTATTGAGTGGTCATTAGGGGTTGGAATTGTAGGGTAGCAATATGGGCAAGCATACTGGGGACTGGTCTTTACACTTTCTCACCTTTGCCTTGTGGGTCTTATTATTTCTTTTTTTTTTCTTTTTTAATAATTATGGTGTCCGAATTTTCGCGTGTATTAATTGCTTGCCAAATACTTATTATCTCCCATCATTACATATAATCAAACTAACTTCCACACCTCGAGTATTATTCCAGCGAATACCTGCTATAGTACATAGCTTACGCGCATTTCAACTATTTTGCGAGGTACTAGTACCTTCAGCAGTAAAGGTGTCCGGATAAGTTATTCCACTAAGTATCTATTATCTCTATCAGTACAGGTGTTCGAACCAGCTTGTACACACTTTTTTACCTTTGACTTGTGGGTCTTTTTTTATATATAATTATGGTATCTGAACCAACTTCCGCGTGTATTAATTGCTCGCCAAATACTACTTTTCTCCCTTCATTACAGATAATCAGACTAGCTTCCACACCTTGAGTATTATTCCAGCAAATACCTGCTATAGTACATATACTTTACGTGCATTTCAACTATTCGCTAGGTACTAGTACCCTTGCTAGTACAGGTGTTCGGACCAACTATTTCACAAGGTACTTATTACTTATGCTTGTACAAATGTTCAACTAGCTTGTGCACTTAGATTATTTCACTCGATACTTGCTACCTTCCACCATTATATAACTTTGCCAATCAAAGCATAAAAAATAGAAAGAAATCACCCGCTAATATCTTTTGTTTTTATTGTAATTTGAACTCTGCGCACACTTTATTGACCATTAGTCCAACGCTTGACCATCAGCAGTACAAGTGTCCAGGCAAGCTATTCCGCTAAGTACTTATTATCTCTATCAGTACAAGTGTTCGAACCAACTTGTACACTTCGACTATTCCACATATATCTGTTACCTCCTACCACTACGATATATAACTTTGTCAATCGAGTCATAAAAAATAGAAAAAATTCACGTACTAGTATCTTTTGTCTCTATTATATTTGTACTTTACGCTCACTTTATTGACTTCTAAGCAACACTTTTAAATACGTGTGGACCTTAATTAAACACCACTATAGGCAATAACCTGTCAAGTCGTTTTGCCCTCATTTTTATTGTTGATTCAGTCAGTTCAAAATTTGCTGCTCCATGTTGAATATTGTTGGATCTTTAATTTGATTCATAAATGCATAAGGGTTGGCTAGTGGGATGAATGGTCAATATATGGATCTGTATAATAGATTATGTTGTAGTACTATCACATGTTGGCAGAGAGGGTCCGGAATGGTAAAAAATTATCCGCATCTAATATTTACACCATACAAATAAAACATATAATATGTAGTTATTAGTAGGATATAATCAATTAATCATGATTTACAGTTTTATCTATCTTTTTAATCTGATATCTTTGCAGAGTCATATTTCAAGGGTTCAAAATATAAAGAAGTAAACATACAAAAAATCAAGGTGATTTAACGTTTACTATATATATATATATATGGGGAAAAAATTGGCCTAATATATATAATGTAATTTTTTGACAAATGGGGTTTGGATGAATCCCATTTGTCTCTGGCTCCGCCCGGGCCTGCTGGTAGCTTTATACAAAAAGAAGGGAGAAATTCAAAAATAACTAGATTTACAAGTGGTAATTGAAAAATAGCCATAGTTTCAAAAGTAATCAAAATTTAGCCATTTTCATGTAAAAGATAAATCTGAACAAAAATAACTGTTCAAAATCCGAAAATATTCTAGCATAATATGCTGGAGTTCGAATTTTTTACATGTGAACTTCTAGCATGTTATGTTGGAATTCCATAATATGTTGAAGTTCAAACATAATACGCTGGAAGTCCATACACAGTTGCTTCAATCTCCAGTATATTATGTTGGAACTTTCTGTGTGCTGGAGTTCCAATATAATATGCTGGAAGTCCATACACAGGTGCTCCAATCTCGAGTATATTATGTTGGAACTTTCCGTGTGTTTGTACTCCAATCTCGAGTATATTATGCTAGAATTTTCCGTGTGCTGGAGCTCCAACATAATATGCTGGAAATTCATACGCAAGTGCTCCAATCTCCAGTATATTATGCTGGAACTCCAACATAATATGCTGAAAGTTCATACACAGATGCTCTAATATCCGGTATATTATGCTGGACTTTTTCATATGCTGGAGTTCCAACATAATATGCTGAAAATTCATATAGATATGCTCCAATCTCCGGTATATTATGATGGAACTTTCTGTATTGCATCAAAATAGTAGTTATTTTTTAATAAATTTAAAAATACTGATTATTTTTCAATTACCAATCTGAAAACTCACTAGCACGTATTGTTTTGACCAAAAAGAGGACGTAGCACCAGAATATTTGCTACTTAGCATTGTGTCTCTCTTCCTCAAGAAAAACTAATAGTGGGCTACAAGTGGATTAGACACTTAGAATATTGATGGATTCTAACATGTAACTCCTACTCTAAATTATTATGTGCTTATTTAATTGGAACTTTTCAAAGTCTAAATCAAGAATTGCTTCTTGTGATAACTTTTCACATTCAATTTAGTGTTTGTACATAATTTAGTAATTAATTCTACTTGTAGAAGATTTACTAAAATATTGTGATCACACAAGACTGGGTTTGTTAGGTGTTTGCCATAATTTTCTTACCATATTTGATTTTCCTATTTGTTGAAGGAAATGACAATATAATTACCTTAACTGGGTTTTCCTTTTTGTAGAAGAAAATTATAATTCTCCTATACTTGGCTAGTCCTTTTTCTTGTAGGAAAAGGTTTGGACTTCTATAAATTGAAGATCCGTCATTCTCATTCAGTAGCATACACAATGTAGCCATAGGGGGCTTGAGAGTCGTGTTTAGGGGGAGAATTTTACGAGACAAGTGTTAGTGTGTCACTTGTGTTTGCCTCTTCGTGAGGTTATTCTCTCGATATTATGTACTCTTTTTTTATATAGTGGATTGTTCATCTCCGTCGTGGACATAGGTCAGTTGACCGGACCACGTTAAATGTTTGTGTCTCTTTTGGTAGATTTCTCTTTTGTTGTCTGATTTATCGTCGTTGAAGGTTTGCTTTGCTAGCTTCCGCATAACACCTAATTTTTCGATCCTAACAGGGTTCTGCCTGTTCATTTTGAGAAAGATTATAAGGACAATGACATTATTGCATGAAATCCAATGGATAATTAATTTCATCTGGTTAATGGCTTAATTATTTTTATTATCAGCTGCACAAATTTAATCTTCATTCTATATTTCTATGACAACAAATTTCTTATGGATAAGGAAGCTTTCAAGATATTTGTCATCACGGGCGGATCTAGAGTGCCAAAAAACAGGTTCGGCAGTCAGTAGCTTTTATTCAAACGTTGTATTTATTTTAAAAAATTCACGTAATATGTACAAACGATCAATTTAGAATTCAATAAGATAAAAAAAAATCCGAACCCATAAGTTTCAAATTCTGATTCCGCATGTTTGTCATTCTCTTATTTAACGAAGTTTTTGGATATTTATAGTATTTTGATAAAGACTTCTACAGACATAAAATGTTGCAAAGACAAGAAAATCTTAGTAATGCAGTTAGTTGGCTATCTGAACTTTATCTTATTATCAATTTAGAACCAATAATTTAGAAAAATTAGAATTCTGAATCCATAAGCTTCAAATTCTAGCTTCGACTCTGTATGTCATTTCTTTTATTTAACAAAGTTTTTTTATCTTTATAATATTTTGATAAAGCATGAAAGATGTTCCAAAGACTAGAAAATCTTAGTGATGCAGTTAATTGGTTATCCGAACGTTTACCTTATTGATGAGGATTTAATTCTTCACTTTGTAATTCCCTCCCCTATTTTTCGTGCCTCCTATATATATTATAAAATTTTTAAAAAAATAAAGAAAGATGTTCCAAAGACAATTATTGAACTAGAATAATGTTTTATCCTTACTTTTATTTTTCTCAATGCAATTTATCTTTTGTTCCTCTATCTCTGTCTGTTTGTCGATTGTCAAGTATTTATATTTCTATTAATATAATCTCACTGATTCTGAATAGGACAAGCAAATTGAGACAGAGAAAATAATTGAAGTGTCATATTAGTATAATTTTAGTTAGAAGTTAAAAGACTCAAAATTAATTTAAATCTCTTTCTCAAGTAGTTAGCTATCTATTTCCTGGACAGGTATTTTTGTTGTGTCAGCGTTGAAGACGAAGTCAGAATTTAAAGTTAATAAATTTTAAATTTTCCATCGAAACCATAAGTAATAGGTAGACAACGGATGTATGACATGTCCCTAAGGGAAGAATAAGTTATTCATTCACATATAGATAATTAAATTTGTTAATTATATTGGCCGAAATTCTTGAAGATTATCCATTCCACAAAATCCAATAAAAAGATTCAAAAAGACTATAAAAAAATAAATAAACTAGCTATGAAATTCATCGCTGATTTATCGCTAAATAACCTATTACTAATAAAAAATTGATATTCGCGTAACTAAGTAGAATTAACAATGGATTTTTATTTTTATTTTTTATGATAGAATTTATTTGCCACTAATTCCTATGTTACTTGTAGTGATGTAGGAATGCAATATCTAGTGGAGTATTTTTTTTTAACCACATTGCACTAAGGGGAAACTTGTGAATATTTATACAGCGCAATAGAGTGAGACTAGTCAGTTAGGAGTTAGATTAAGAATGTCATTGGTCGTCTATTGATACAGGGCTTTACCTGCTAGTTTTACTATACCAGCCATCTATTTCGTATTTCGTATTCTGTATTTCATATCTCTTATATTGCTGTTATTTTATTATGCATTTTTATGGTACTAATATATCGGCTCCTGTTGCTTTTTTTGAGTCGAGGGTCTCCTGGAAACAGTCTCTCTACCCTTCGGGGTAGGGGTAAGGTCTGCGTACATATTACCCTTCCCAGACCCCACTTGTGGGATTATACTGGGTCGTTGTTGTTGTTGTTGTTGTACTGCACTAATAATTTTTATTTATTTATTTCGAAGGGATTCAAAAATTTATATATATACGAAATCAATTTGCTTTTAACCAATTTATGATGTAACTTTCGGATGAATGAAATTCTATTGATTCTCCTTGCTTACATGTGGCTCCGCTACTGTTGTCCGACTATCAGGGTCGGATTTAGGGGGACGGAAGGGTGTTCACCCGAACCCTCTTCGCCGAAAAAATTACATCATACATATAAGATAAAATCTATTTTTTACCTTTATATATTGTAATTTGAATCCCTCTAACACAGTCCAAAAGCATAGCGTGTTGGTCAAGGGAGTTCAAAACTTTTGTAAAGTCATTGGTTCTATTCCCATTAGTTACAACCTTTTTACTTTTTTTCTTTTTTGAACCCCTTAGCGGTAATCCTGCATCCGTCTCTGTTGATTATCGTAGAAGAAATTCTTATTTATTTTCTTTAAAAATGCTATTATAATTTTTGTTCACCGTCCTAATTAATAACCCTAATTTGGTGTTATACAGCTACTACTATGGTCGACTTTGGGACCGTTTCTTAATTAAGATTGTTAGGGGGAAGGTCTATGATTTTTGGACAGAGTTGGTTGGCAGGGCTAAGTTGCATTTATTGCAAACTTTGAGGGGTCAAATTCTGATAAAGCAACATAAAATTTTGGGCCCTCTTTGTTCATTTGGTACTATAACTTTTGACCTTAGAGAGGGCCCAATATTCCTGTTGCCTTTTCAATGTAAAAACAAAACAGCGATTTATAACAGGGAATTACACTTTATTGACATTGAAAATAAATGGTCTTAATTTTTAAGGTTAAAAATTAAAAGTATTATCTACGAGGTAAATAAGTGTAATACTTGTTAAGCGAGAGCAAAAAATCAATAGTGGCATTGAAGTGTACTATTTGTGCAAATCGGCTGATTTATATGTTGGTGTTCAGATTTTGAGAGTCAAACAATTTGTTCTTTGATTGCAATATTGTCATTTGCCTTTTAAATATTTTGAATTATTAACTATTATCACTTATTGTACATCTAATTAGATATTTTTCAATTATGTAAATTTTCTTTCGAATAACTTAAAGATTCTAAGTCCAAATATATGATCAAAATTAAGAAACTTAAATCTAGAAAAGCGAAAAGAATCACATAAATTGGACAGAGTGAATAACAAATTTAGACTTCCAAAACATTTTTTTAAATCAAAGACCACTAAACATAGACCTTAGTGGTTAATTTTATAAATAAAACGCCAAATAAGTCTTACAAAATATAATGAAATCAAACTTGCATGAAATAAAACTAATGCCGACTTATCTTCAACAAGTGATAAGTCGACCCTGTAAATTGAACTAAACTATGTAATACGGGATGAAAATACAAGAAACTAAGGGTGTGTTTGGTATAACGGAAAATATTTTCCGAGGAAAATATTTTTCAAGAAAATGTTTTTTTAGAAAATATGTAGTAATCTTATTCATTTTTCGATATTTGGTATGCAAACTAAAAAAAATGACTTCTTAAGAGTATTCATAAATAATTTAGATATAATAAACATGAAGCCATAAACTTTCAAATCAACAACCTTCCGGACTCACAAATTTTATAAACTTTCGAACCGCTAAACTTTCAAAACCGCGGAATTTCGAACTCGTAAACTTTATAATTTCTAAACCCGTAAACTTCCAAACACATAAACCTCCAAACTCATAATTTTGGAACTTGTAAAATTTTGAACCTAAACCAATAAATAATAAAATTAAAACTGAAAAATATATTTAAAAAATATTTTTTTCGGGGAGGGGGGGGGGGGGGGGAGGGGCAGTAAAACGAAAAAAAACAGAAATTTAAATTACCAAAAACAAGTTAAAAAAAAAATTGTGCGAGTGGAGGGGGCGAGGCTGGGGATTGGAGGTGGGTGGTGCAGAAAAACGAAAAAACAGAAATTTGAAATTGCAAAAAAAAAAAAATTAAGGTAGAAAAAATATTTTTTTGCGGGGATGGGGGGTGGGGGTGGAGGGATAGTAGGGTAGGTGGTAACGGAAAAAAAAAACTTTTTTTGGAGAGGGGTGGGTGGGTTGGTGAGAGTGGGGAAGGTTGAGAAGGAGTTTTGGAAAATGTTTTCCCTTCTCTTGATAAGGAAAACATTTTCAGTTCATAAGGAAAATGTTTTCCAAAACATTTAAGTCAACCAAAATGGGAAAATTGAAAAATATTTTCCGAAAAATGTTTTCCTTCATACCAAACACACCCTAAGTATGACACTGCAACAAGTAGAGGCAGATTCGTGTGTTACAGTGAGGAGTCATTGTCACGACCCTAAACCCGGACTCGATCGTGATGGCACCTCTCATGAAGACAAGTCCAGCCGATACTTTCCCATTTCAGTTTTAAGCAATTAAACAATAAGAATTAAGTCTAAACGTAGTAAATAATCCAAAAGTAAGCAATGAACATTACAATTTGTGGAAGTAAAACCCAACACAGCCTGATACCGGAATGTCACTAGTCATGAGCATCTATCGATACACTACAAGTCTGAAATGTCAACTAAGCTATTACAGAATAACTGAGAAAGAGGAAGAAATGAGATAAAGGGGGAAAAGCACGGGACTGCAGACGCCAAGCAGCTACCTCGTAAACTCCGAAATCTACCGGGAGCTCTCAACCCTCGCTGGCAGGATCAGCAATGCCTGAATCGGCACACGGGGTGCGGGGAGTAAAGTGAATACTCCGGCTCAGTGAGTAATAATCATAAATAAAGACTGAAAGCAAAAAATCACGTAAGGCACATTATAGGCTATATGGAAGCAGTAAAAGCCAGTAAAAACAGTGACGCAGTGATAATGTGTAAAGTCATTTTAATTCAGTTCAAAATTCATGAAATGCCTTTTTAACAATTAAGCAGGTAAATGACAGACAAATAAGACAGATAAGCACATAAAGGATTGCCTCTCGGGCACAATGTCAACAATACCAGCCTCTCGGGCTATATCTCACATCACAATGGGTATCCGCGCTTACTGGAGGTGTGCAGGCTCCTGGAAGGGCCCCTTACGGCCCAAGCACAATATCAAGTCATCTTGTGGCATCATCAACAGGCCCTCCGTCTCATATCAACAAGCCATCTCGTGGCGTATAAATCTTAGGCCCTCGGCCTCATAATCATACTCAGTATTTCCTCACAACATAGGCCCTCGGCCTTGCTCGGTCAGAATCTCACAGCCACTCGGGCAACAGTAAAACATAGTGTTCAGCCCAAAATATCATTTAAGTGTTAAAACAGAGTAAACATGGTTGAGTTTTGAAAAATAGTAGAATATAGCATGACTGAGTTCAAGTATAAAGTCAAAATGGTGAGGAAATATCAATAAAAATCCCTTAAGGGTTCAAATAGTTGGCACGAAGCCCAAATATGGCATTCAGCCCAAAACATGATGATAACAATTAGTTTTAAGTCAAATACGCGGTAAAATAGTCATTTGGGACGGACTAAGTCACAATCTCCAACAGTGCACAACCCCACGCTTGTCATCTAGCACGTGCGTCACCTCAATATAGCACAACGATGTGCAATCTGGGTTTCATACCCTCAGGACATCATTTACAATCATTACTCACATCGATCCGGTCCAAACTCTAGCTCGCGATGCCTTTGCCCTCACGAATCGATCTCTAGATGCTCCAAATCTAGCGACAATCAGAACATAACCATTAAAATATGCTAAGGGAACAAAGCTCACTCGAAAATATCCCATTTACATCAAAAATCCCGAAATTGCTCAAACCCGGCCCTCAGGCCCATGTCTCGGAATCCGGAAAAAATCACATCAATATAATCCTCATCCTCCCACGAGTCTATACATATCAAGAAAATCAAAATCGGATCTCAAATGGCCCCTCAAATCCCCGCTCAAAGGTCTCTTAATCTCAAGCCCTAATTAACCATTTTTTTTTCTACTAATTTTCCATGGATTTCAAGCTTACAAATGTTAAGATTCATCATAGAAACAAGTTTAGGGTCCAAAAATCTTACCTCCATGAAACCCTCTTGAATTCCTTCTTCAATTAGCTCTCCAAAGCTTTCTCCCGAATGAAATATGGTGAAAACCTACTCAAAATCGCAAAGGGAACCTTTTATACTTTCTGACCCAGGCATTTTCGCACCTGCGGTCCATTTCCCGCTTCTGCGGTATCACTTCTGCGACTAAATCCACCGCATCCGTGGTTTCATTAAATTTCCCATTTCCGCATCTGCGGTTAAAAACTTGCACCTGCGCTATCACAGGTGCGCCCATATCACCGCTTCTGCGGTTCCTAAAGAACTTCCTCTTGGCCGCATCTGCGACTTCATTCCACTTCAGCGATCGTCGCACCTAGGTCCTCCCAATCACATGTGCGGTTATGACAGAAACCAAATGCTTCAGCTGCAAAACTCCATTTCAAATTCTTCCGTCACCCATCCGGAATCACCCCGAGGACTCCGAGACCTCAAGCAAAGGCACAAACTAGTCACATACCACCATTCAAACTTGTACCAATCTTCAAAACACCTCAAACAATAACAAGTCACCCAAAATACATCGGATTCAAGTCGACGCTTCCAAAATCTTCCGAATTACGCTTTCGATCAAAAAGTATACCAAATCACGTCCGAATGACCTGAAATTTTGCACACACATCCCAAATGCCACCACAGAACTACTGCAACTTCTGAAATTTCATTCCGACCCCTATATCAAAATCTCACCTATCAACTGGAAAACGTCAAAATCTCAATTTCGCCAATTCAAGCCTAAACCTTTCGCGGACCTCCAAAAATACATTCCGATCTCGCTCCTAAGTCCCAAATCACCTAACGAAGCTAGCCAAATCATAAAAATTCCGATCCAAGATCATATACTAACAAGTCAAATCTTGGTCAACCCTTTCAAATTTCATGCTTCAAATTTAGAACTGTTATTCCAAATTCATTCTGATTACCCTGAAATTCACACGGGGCTAGTCAAGCCCGAGAACTGGTGAGCAAAGTGCAAAATCTCAAAACGACCGGTCGGGTCGTTACATCCTCCCCCACTTAAACATACGTTCATCCTCGAACGTGCTTAGAGTTGTTCTGAAAACCATCAAATCGTTGTGTAACCTTACCGTGCACATATCTGGGGGTGATCCCATGTCACCCTATCTCACATAGGTCCGATAACACAATGTAACTGAAATATTCACAATTCAACCTAGCCCATAAACCTTAGAACCACATTTCCACTTCTGAAATCATCCACAAGATTAGAATCTCATATCTATACTCTGAATAAGCCCGAACAAGCGGTAGTAACCCATACATGTAACCTCAGGTGCAATTACATGATACACCACATAATTCAAACACTTGTAGCGATAACGTCTAATCACAGTAGCTGCACACAACAACCAAATACCGATAGAAAACCTCTTATCAACTAAAGTTTCATTCCAACACTTTCATATACTGCCAATAATAAATGAAACATGCAGTAAGCCATAACCATTTCTCAGATCAACCATTCATGAAGCCACTTCTCTTTTGGCAAAGACAATGGCAAATTTCTGAGCCGAACCTTGATATTATTCTTCCAACATGCTGAAATCGAATTTTCTTGTATTTATGAAAGATCCCAATGATCTCATCTAATCCAACATAGCTACTCTGGTGACATGACACCTCAATACATATTAAAGCCACAACCTACGCAATCCACGCACCAAGCAACAATCCGAACAAACTCATATTATGAAAATGACTCAATTGAAAGACCTGTACCGCAATCTCACCAGTACCACCACACACAATGCTGAGAACCCGTCACATATCATAAAAATAGAACACACGAATCTAACCCGCAAGATCATACCTCCATATAGCTTCGCTCCAATGCGCAACCTCATCCAAACACTGGTTCACATAAACACCTCAAGTCACTATGCTCAAAATCGACAACCATGCGCAATATGATGTCTAAAACCAAAGCAATCATCATAACCACCACGAAGCAATTGACATAACATTACACAAGCCTGAAAGGACATAACCGATATGCCATCCGCCGAGCAATACCTAGTACTCTTCCTGCTCGACTCCCACTATGAAACCTCAATGGAACCACACCACATGTGTCTATAACCAACAAATCATAACGCCTCACAACACAGAAAAGTGACTCATATCTCACCTCAGAACACTAATAGCTCAGTAACAACCAAATCAACACATCCCTCGCCAATAGCGACTTGAAGTCAACAAAGCCGTCTCGATGCAGAACACACATCCCTATTGGTCTACCAATGAACCCCTCATCAAGGAGTTCCTAAAGAACTCCTTCAATTAATCTAACTCCGTCGGTGCCATATGATACGGTGCCTAGCACCAAATCCCTACCAAAATCAACAACCCTGTCCGGCGACATGCCCGGCAGCAGGAAACACATCCGAAAAAAACCCCTCATCACCGGAACTAAATCAATGGTAGGAGCCTCTGCACTGGCATCCATCACAAAGGCCATATAGGAAAGACAACCCTTCCCAGCCATCCGCTGGGTCTTCAAAAATGACACCACCCTACTGGGAATTTAATCCGTCGAACCTCGTCACTCAATCCGTGGCACTCACGGCATAGCCAACATTGCCGCCTTAGCGCAATAGTCCAGAATAATACGACACGAAGACAACCAGTCTATACCCAATATTACATCAAAATCTAACATACCAAGCAGCAAAAAATCCATTGGGGTCTCCAAACCCCGATAGTCACTATACAGTACCGATACACGCGACCCACAACCACAACATAACCTGTACATGAGAACTCCCAGTCTCTAACTCCATATAGCACACGAATCTCTATATCCGATCCAAATTCCTCCGTTTGAATATGCCACACACCTCAAACACCCAATCATTCCACGAGAGGTACTCTTATAATTCTTTTGTGCCACTAGGCACACTCGAATATCAGCGGCCGATCCATCAAGAGAGTGTCGCAATACTTGTCACATCCCTTTTTTAAACAAAACTTCACTAACTCTCTTAAAAATAATAAAAGGATTTTGTAAAGCTCGAAAAGGGTTTTTTAATTTTGAAAGTGACAAAAATAGTGTTCAAAAGGATATAACTTAGAGTCACCACCTGGCATTTGATTTCGGTGTGTCAGGTCACCGTTTTATCAAAATGATTTTTCCTTTTTAAACACTTTGGACTCCAAAACTAAGTCTACACCAGAGATTCGGGTCAGGGGGTTCATTTGACTCGGGAAGAATGTGTTAGGCACTCTCCAAGTCCCGTGAAAGTCACGGTTGCGTACTCGATCTAATCGGCTTTTAAAATATTCAACTTGAGGTAAAAATAAACACAGAAAAGAAAAATAAGCACAAATGAAGCTCGAGGTCGTTCCCACCTAATAAAAGAAAAATGAAAATAAAAATAAAAATAAAAATACTACGAGTTCTACTTTCGGCCTCCAAATACAAATACTTCGGGGCATACCCCGAATAAAATATATACAAATTTCACGGGGCATTCCCCGGATAATAAACTAAAAGAAACAACCTCTCGCCTCAAATACAAATGAAATAAAGAAAACCTAAGATTTGACTACCCGAGTGACAACGGCCTAAACATATTGTTAGCGGATAATGAAAAAAATAGAAATAAAACTAAAATAAACAAAATTCTATTTCATGCTCATTTTATTTGGAATATACTCTAATCAACCTTAACACTCAAATCCAAATGAGTTGTTGTGATCTAACTCAATTTTATCTTATATTAAAATTGAAACAAATAAGCAGAAGCTAACTTATGGAAACCTAGAAATAGTGAGTTATTAAATCCGAAATACGATGAAAAATAAAACTAACGTGATAATGGTCCATATTTCAACAATCAACAGCATATATCCCATTTCAAATTTGCATTCAAGAATTTAGGATCATATTAGACAAAACTATTCAACATCTGTACTAGTTCAACTAATGAATTATGGCAAACAAAATAGCCACAGAGATTAATTAAAACAAGATTTGGAATATAGTCAAGACTGAAACTACTTAGGCTAAGAGATCAGGTTAAGGATGGACCTTTAATTGAATTTGAAATTCAAATGCTTAGACTGCTTTGAAGCACATGAGCAGCAAGATCGTGAACATGACCTCGACAGGCGTCTGAATGGCCGAACTTCAGCGGAGAGACTTCAATCTCGCCGACAATTAGAACTCTACTTGACCCGAAGAACAACGAAGCTCAAAGAGCTGAACGGAAGTGAAGTTTGATGCGTTTTTGGGGTTGCAGCGGGGCTGATTTGAGCTGGATTTTCATACTATTTTGAAGTTGTTTTCAGCTGGTTCTCGCGGCGAGAGGGACAGTGATTTAAAGATGAGCTCGTGGCATTGCTTGTTCAAGGACGGAGTGACTGATCGTTTGGAGGAGGGCAGCGGCGGTGGGGGCTGGTTATTTGGTATTTACTACATAGTTAGGCTAGGTTCATGAAAGAAGATTTTGCGCTTGTACTCTAATGGTCAGAAAAATTAAGATGCTGTAAAAAAAATTGTTTGAAATAGAGTTAAAAGGAAGAAGTGTTTCAATAGAGAGGATGAGTTTTCCTCTCTTTCTCTGTCCGTTCCCTCCTCTACTGTATCCCCTTTATGTTTTTTTCCATTCTCCTTTTTCCAGTGTGTGTGCGTGCTTTGTTCCCAATTTCACAGTTGAGTGGTTGTGAGGCTAGGTGACAGTGGGGTATCCGGCGGCCTAGGGTGGTTCAAGGATTGAAGAAGAAGCTCTTCATGGGGGTTGTTCTCTTAGTCCAACGGCCGATCTCTCCAAGTCTTAGGGTGTCTAATTTTATTAGGATTTTAGGGTTAGGTTAGTGGTATTGGGCTTATGGGCTAGATCCGAATTGGGCCAAATCTTGGCCAAAATTGAGCTAAAATTGTCTTGCTACTTAGAAGATTTGGATTTCGTTTACTAAGGGCCTAAGTTTTCCTTATTTAAAATAGTATAAAGCATTTTAAAAAAATGTAAGACTACTCATAATTAATTAAAATAAACTATTAAAGATAAACCATAAATGAAACTGTTTTCTTTTTGGTATTTTTCAAGATTAAAAATGACTACAAAACATTAATGAAACTCTTTTTTTTTTTTTTGTAATTTTCATTTTCTTGTAATAAAATAAAGTAAAAGAGTAAAAATTAGTTGAAATAGCTATATTAGGCCTAAATTAAATATTTACATGCTAAAATATAAGAAATCTTGGGGAGGGTCAAAAATCACATGTCTACAATGCTAGTGAAGTATCATCAACTCAAACACTTGCCCTTTTTTTTTGAAAATGAATACTCTCATCCAGCCATACCAGTTAGTAATATCATTTCCCTAATCATCTGAATATCATTTCCCTAATCATTTGAAGATTAGGATGCCTAAGAATTTGTGACCTTCCTTTCAGAACTGAACCGTGACCTCACACATGCAAATCTCGATGCTATGCAACATATCGCACATACCATATTATCCTAGGATACACACGAGAACTTCATACCCCTTCCGGGCCACAAGAAGCTACATACTCAACTAGCCAAGAACTTTACATTGACCCCATCTAGAAGAAAATCACTACACATGCCATGCTCCTCATGCCAGAAGAAAACATATACCTCCAAACTGTGGCAGAAAGCCATCAATAACTCTTCGAATTTCATTTGCACAAAACTAAGCCATCAGGACTGAATCCTTCTAACTCAACCAAGCTACGCAGGACACTAAAACCCAAGAGCATTGCCACGAAACACCTGGATAAACTCATTACCTCATAAGCATCCAAAGAACTAATCATATCCTTACCACACCGATCCGGCCTACTACCACGCTATCCCATCTATCTGAGTTTCCTTCTGATTTACCTTCAACTTGATACTTGTTTTTGCTATAACACCACTATTCCTCAATCCAGACTCACTACATGAGACCCAAGCATAAAACCATACCGATTAAGGCTCATAAGCCGCTGAATACTCTCTTAAACGTCCTAAAAGCACCATATTCGAAATACTTTACTCTGAAGAGACTTCCTGTGAATCTAAATCCATTACCTTCACCTTCTTGATGCTAATAAAAAGAATCCCATAGTTGATATAGAAGTGCCACAAGTCTTGACAACCTCTAATGCAAACCTCAGTTTCTAGCCAAAAAAATACAACTTGAAAATCTCCAATTATTACATGTAAAATCTGGAACACATTAGAACCGTTCTCGAGAGTCATCCACTCTACTCAACTACAATTAGCCTGACCAAATGAATCGAGCAACATGTGCCTCATTAGCACTCCAACACAGCAGAACGCAACCTCACCTTAATGCAACCAAGCAACTCTCTGCCCTATGCACCGAGCATCCTTTATCAATAACAACTCAAGTCATTCCTTGACTCTCGTACACCCATAAAGCATAGCATAGCCTTTGTTGAAATTTCCTTTACTCGAGCCATCATCGGTATCAATCTCTATAAGCCATAACGGATTCAACCGCACGCCTCAAACTGTAACCAACATAGCACATAACCGTGCAACCAACTAATCAGCAGCAGGCTCCCCCACTTGGCTCGAAGCCATATATTAAAACACACACAATAACTTGTAATGCATATATGTTGTTACTACCATAATACCATAGTGAGATTAAACTTAATCTTTCACAAGCTCATGAAACACAGACCATCTAATATATTTAAATCTTCTACAAATCTCGTATTCCTCTCAAAACAGTTAAACTCACTCTCTTAGGCGACCCAAATTTCAAGTTGCATCACATACATTTCACTGGTAGAAGAGATCTTCCATCAGACCACATAAGGATCACACAACTTCAGAACACTCCGCATGAGATAACCCACTTGTTTCACCTCAACTAACATTTCTTTATACCTTCTACCATCATAAACATTACGTAGTCGCTTAATCTTCCCGAGTCTAAACTCATAACACAACGTGAAATCTTCTTCACTCCCTAACTAGAAAACATGAAAAGATTCTTCACACACCCATAACGTGGGGCTATACCTCAAATCAAGATGAAAATCAAGCACCTAATAGTTCTTCTATCCTCCAGTAGACCCTTCTTGTCACTTCCAAATCGCAGGAATACATCTCGCAGTCACGTCCTACTCATCACACAACTATCCATTCATCACTCCCACTAATAGGGACACTATCAGCAATACAAATCCAAAAGCACATGCCCACACAATCAATGCATTAGTGCTCCAGCTATAGGCAAAGACCTGGCCTCAAGTCCTCCAGACTAGTCCAACATCCACCCACAGAGATCACATCTCGCCCCTCGATCAGGGAATCATAAACCATTGATGCATATCTAATACCGAGTGCTCATGTGCGCATACGAACGCGTGGAAAGAATTCAAAGAGTTACATTTCAAGCTGAATCAAGGCGCACGATAAGAATTTCAAGAATATGAAGCTTTTCCTAAGGGTTCTGCAGCCTCTCAAAAATAAATACAGACGTCTCCATACCGATCCACGAGACTCTACTAAACCTAGTCATGACTCATGATAGCTATGTAACCTAGGGTCTGATACCAACTTGTCACAACCCTAAACCAGAACCCGATCGTGATGACGCCTCTCATAAAGACAAGGCCAGCCGACACTTTCCCATTTCAGTTTTAAGCAATTAAACAATAAGAATTTAGTCTAAAATGTAGTAAATAATCCAAAAGTAAGCAGTAAACATTACAGTTTGCGAAAGTAAAACCCAACACAGCCCGATATCGGGGTATCACTAGTCATGAGCATCTATCTATACACTACAAGTCTGAAATGTCTACTAAACTATTACAGAATAACTGAGAAAGAGGAAGAAATGAGATAAAGGGGGAGAAGCAAGGGACTGCGGACGCCAAGCAGCTACCTCGTGAACTCCGAAATCTACCGGGAGCTCTCAACCCTCGCTGGCAGGATCAGCAACGCCTGAATCTGCACACGGGGTGCAGGGAGTAAAGTGAGTACTCCGACTCAGTGAGTAATAATAAATAAAGACTGAAAGCAAGAAATCACGTAAGGCGCATTATAGGCTATATGGAAGCAGTAAAAGCCAGTAAAAACAATGACGCAGTGATAATGTGTAAAGTCATTTTAATTCAGTTCAAACTTCATAAAATGCCTTTTTAACAATTAAGCAGGTAAATGACAGACAAATAAGACAGATAAGCACATAAAGGATTGCCCCTCGGTCACAATGTCAACAATACTAGCCTCTCGGGCTATATCTCACATCACAATGGGTACCCGCGCTTATTGGAGATGTGCAGACTCCTGGAGGGGCCCCTTACGGCCCAAGCGCAATATCAAGCCATCCTGTGGCATCATCACTATGTCCTCCGCCTCATATTAACAAGCCATCTATTGGCATATAAATCTCAAGCCCTCAGCCTCATAATCATACTCAGTGTTTCCTCACAACATAGGCCCTCGGCCTTACTTAGTCAGAACCTTATAGCCACTCGGCAATAGTAAAACATAGTGCTCATCCCAAAATATTATTTAAGTGTTAAAGCAGAGTAAACATGGCTGAGTTATGAAAAACAGTAGAATATAACATGACTGAGTTCAAGTATAAAGTCAAAATAGTGAGGATATATCAATAAATATTCCCTAAGGGATCAAATAGTTGGCACGAAGCCCAAATATGGCATTCAGCCCAAAATATGGTGATTGCAATTAGTTTTCAGTAAAATACGAGGTAAAATAGTCATTTGGGACAAACTAAGTCACAATACGCAATAGTGCACGACCCCACGCTCGTCATCTAGGGTGTGTGTCACCTCAATATAGCAGAACAATGTGCAATCCGAGGTTTTAAACCCTCAGGACATCATTTACAATCCTTACTCACCTTGATCCGGTCCAAACTCTAGCCCGTGATGCCTTTTCCCTCACAAATCGACTTCTAGATGCTCCAAATCTAGCCACAATCAGAACATAACCATTAAACTATGCGAAGGGAGCAAAACCCACTTGAAAATATCCCATTTACATCAAAAATCCCGAAATTTCTCAAATCCGGCCCCCGGGTCCACGTTTCAGAATCCGACAAAAATCACATCAATATAATTCTCATCCTCCCACGAGTCTATACATATCAAGAACATCAAAATCGGACCTCAAATGACTCCTCAAATCCCCACTCAAAGATCTCTTAATCTCAAGCCCTAATTAACCATTTTTTATGCTACTGATTTTCCATGGATTTCAAGCTTACAAATGTTAAAATTCATCATAGAAACAAGTTTAGGGTCCAAAAATCTTACCTTCATGAAACCCTCTTGAATGCCCTCTTCAATTAGTTATCCAAAGCTTTCTCTCGAATGAAATATGGTGAAAACTTACTCAAAATCGCGAAGCGAACCTTTATACTTTCTGACCCATGCATTTTCGCACCTGCGGTCCATTTCCTGCTTTTGTTTTATCTCTTCTATGACCAAATCCACTACATCTGTGGTTTTCATTAAATTGCTCATTTCCGCATCTACGGTTAAAACTCGCACCTGCGCTATCGCAGGTGCGCCCACTTCACTGCTTCTGTGGTTCCTGAAGAACTTCCTCTTGGCCGCATCTACGGCTTCCTTCCGCTTCTACGATCATCGCACCTGCGGCCTCCCAACCGCAGGTGCGGTTATGGCAGAAACCAAATGCTTCAGCTGCAAAACTCCATTCCAAATTCTTCCGTCACCCATCCAGAATCACCCCGAGGGCCCCAGGACCTCAACCAAAGGCACAAACAAGTAACATACCACCATTCAAACTTGTACCAATCTTTAAAACACCTCAAACAACATCGAATCACCCAAAATACATCGGATTCAAGCCGAAGCTTCCAAAATCTTCCGAATTATGCTTTCGATCAAAAAGTATACATCTTCCAAAAAGAAGGATAAATTTGACCGAGGATGACCTCGTACTTCTTGCAGAAGTCCACGATAATTGGATCTATAGGACCCAGCATGAAAGAGTAGGTGTAAACACTTAAGAACCCCTCCACATGGGTGGTAATCGATTATTCAAGAGTGGGTACCACTACATGATTATTACCCCACTTGCTATCCTTTTTAACTTGGGAAATGAGTTTATCGGGGATCGACCATATGTACCTTGAGATCGGCTCGCATCGGCCTGGCACCGAGGAAGTCTTTTCGACCTTAAAATCAGACTCGATGACGCATAGCGGGGGAAAGAATTCTTCAGGGTGTGGCTCTGCCGCAGCTTCCTCGCCATCGGGCCTTGATGAGGAAGCCTTTTCCTTTTGAGGAACAGCTTTGGAAGTTTTGGCCATGTAATGGATGAAGGAAAGTTGAAGATGGAGAGAAATGCTTAGTGTTTTGCAATAAAATGAGTAAAGATCCCAGGAATTAGAAACACGAAGATCTGAGGAAGGTGAAGAACTGAGAAAGTTAGAGTGAGAAAGAGTTGAAGGTAAAGTTTGAAGGATGAAGAAAGATGCATTTATAGGTTAGAGATGGCGGTTCAGTGCCAGTGGTGGCCGACCATCGACTGAAAAACATTAAATGCTTAGAGAACTGTACTGACGGGATGTTTAGGTCACCTTTGACACTGACATCAAGGTGATGATGTCATGACAAATCAGGGTAAAAATCAAAGACTTAATTCGTTTCTTGTCATTATACTCCAAAAACCGAGGGGACTATCTGTATACGCTTAAAACTGGGCCCACCCAATTTTATTGATTAACCGAGACTAGAGGGATAGATCGAAGATCGGCCCCGTAGTATATCAGACCTAGACATAAGGATAAGGTATTGAGTTCGGGATTCGAAGTACCTGTCGAGATCGATACCAAACAGGATAGACATCGAGAAAGACTGAAGATAGCATAATAATGGAAATGCGAGATATCCGTGACTGGTCGAGAATCATGGCGGAAATCTCAAAATAGATCAAATCAAGAACGATTGTCTAGCTAATCATGGGATTTCCTTCTGTAATTAGAATTGTACCATAAGAGGAATTCCTCTACTATATAAGGGGGTTCCAATTATTTGTAACCATCTGATTCTCGCATATCAAAGCAATACAATACTCTTTTTATCTTATACTCTCTTGTTTATCAGTTTATTTTATAACTCTATTCTCACTCGGTTCAAGGGCGACCTAGCTCGAGGGCTGAATTGTATTTCAATATTGGTTTGCTTTACCTTGCTGTTAATTTTTACTATTAATCATCACATTTATCAACTAGTGTTAGGTGAAATTACGTATCCTTAAAACCACTTAGGGGTCATTTGGTATGAGATAAAAGAAGGTATATGTGTGGTATAAAATTTAATACCACCTTAATCCTCTATTTGGTTAGCAAACCAGGTATAAGTTATCCCGGTATTAATTTTAATACCGGGATAACTTATACCTTATAGAGGGTGGGGTAATTAGCATCGATATAACTTATACCTTCTTCTTATAAATTATACAATTGTCATTCTTAATACAACATACCAAATAGTGAATAAATAACAATCGCAACATAACTAATCCCAACATAACCTATCCAAACATAACTTACACCGGGTGCAGACTTGGTGCAAGATGCTTTAAAAAAGGTGAAGGTGATTCAGGAGAGGCTTCGTATAGTGCAGTCGAGACAAAAGAGTTATGTTGACAAGAAGGTTTGAGATGTGTCCTACATGGTTGGTGAAAAGGTTTTGTTGAAGGTTTCACCCATGAAGGGTGTTATGAGATTTGGGAAAAAAGGTAAATTGAGTCCTCGGTTCATTGGGCCTTTTGAGGTGCTTCGGAGGAATGGGGAGGTGGCTTATGAGCTTGTTTTGCCACCCAGCTTGTCGAGTGTGCATCCGGTATCTCATGTTTCCATGCTCCGGAAGTATATTGGGGATCTGTCTCATGTTCTGGATTTCAGCACAGTTCAGTTGGATGGTGATTTGACTTATGATGTGGAGCCAGCAGCTATTTTGGAGCATCAGGATCGAAATTTAAGGTCAAAGGATATAGCTTCAGTGAAAGTGCAGTGGAGAGGTCGGCCCGTAGAGGAGGCTACTTTGGAGACCGAGAGGGAGATGCGGAGCAGATATCCTCACTTGTTTGAGGCTTCAGGTATGTTTTTTGACTCGTTTGAGGACAAACGTTTGTTAAAGTTGGGGAGGATGTGACGACCCGACCAGTCGTCTTATAAGTTGGCACTCCGTTTCCCCTATTTCTGCTTCTTATTGCTTGTCTATTGGTTCTATATGTGATCGGGTTGGTTGGCTTGGGTTAGGAAAGGATTTGGTAAGGTTTGAGACACTTAATCTCTTTTGAGGAAGCTTAAGTTGGAAAAGTCAACCGAACATTGACTTATGTGTTAGACGGCTCGGATGTAAGTTCTGATGGTTCGGATAGCTTCAGGAGGTGATTTGGGATGTAGGTGCAAAATTTCAGGTCATTCGGACTTGGTTTGGTTGGGTTTTTAATCAAAAGCGGAATTCAGAAGATTTTAGAAACTTAGGCTAGAATCCGATGTGTTTTGGTTGATTCGGTGTTGTCTGAGGTGTTTTGAAGATTGGTATAAGTTTGAATAAGGTTTTGGGATATGTTGGTGCTTTTGGTTGAGGTCTCGGGGGCCTCAGGGTGATTTCGGATGGTTGACAGAGAGTTCGGAATGTTTGACGAAGCTGCAGATTTTTCTGCTTCTGGTATTTCCGCACCTGTGGTTGGGGACCGCAGGTACGATGTCGTTGATGCGAGGAAGGGATCCGCAGAACGGAAAGGAGCTAGGGAGGCAGAAACCACAGAAACGGTTAGGAGGACCGCACCTGCGATGGCGCAGATGCGAAAAATGGGAACTTAAGTGAGGACCGCAGATGCAGTGGTCTTGATCACAGAAGCAGTATGGGAAATGCGGTAGATTGACCGCAGATGTGAAAATGCCTGGGTCAGAAGGTATAAATTGTTTCCTTCGCGATTTTTGAGCTATTTTACCATTTTTAAGTCGGCTTTGGAGCTTTTTGGACGATTTTGAAGGAGAATTTCAAGGAAACTTCATTAAGGTAAGGATTTTGGACCTAAAACTCGTTTCTATGGTATTATTTCACGGATTAGGCTTGTAATTAATTGAATTTAAGGATCAAAGTTTGGGGAAACTAGGTCTTGGAAACTTAGACCTTTGATTGAGGATTTGAAGGACCATTTGAGGTCGGATTTTAGAAGTTTTGATATGTATGAACTCGTGGGGAGATAAGGAATCTATTATTATAAAAATTATCGAATTTCGAGACGTGCGCCCGGGGGTCGGGTTTTGATAATTTCGGGATTTATGCTATAAATTGATTATTTTTGCTTAGGCTTCGTTCCCTTAGCATATTTTGATGTCGTAACTCTGATTTTGAATAGATTCGACGCGAGTGGAGGCCGATTCGAGAGGCAAAAGCGTCGTAGCTAGAGTTTGCACTGGTTTGAGGTGAGTAATGATTGTAAATGATGTCCTGAGGGTATAAAACCTCGGATTGCACATCGTTGTGCTATATTGAGATGACGCACATGCTTGATGACGAGCGTGGAGTCGTGCACTGTTGGGGATTGTGACTTAGTCTGTTCCGAATGATTATTTACCGCGTATTTGACTGAAATCTATTTGTTATCTTCATGATTTGGGCCTCGTGCCATATTTGGGCCTCGTGCCAACTATTTGAACCCTTCGGGGATTTTGATTAATATTTCTTCACTGTTTTAACTTTATACTTGAACTCAATCATTGTTATATTCCACTATTTTCATACTCAGCCATGTTTACTTTATTTTAATACTTAAATGATCTTTTAAATGATATTGAGCTGAGAATCATGTTTTACTATTGCCCGAGTGGCTTGTGAGGATTTTGACTGAGTAAGGCCGAGGGCATGAGATGTGCACGCCACGGGGTGGCTTGTTGATATGAGGCCGAGAGCCTAGTGATGATGCCACGAGATGGCTTGATATTGTGCTTGGGTCGTAAGGGGCCCCTCCTGGAGTCTGCACACCCCCCGTGAGCGCGGGTAACCATTGTGATGTGAGAGATAGCCCGAGGGGCTGGTATTGTTGACATTGTGCCCGAGGGGCAATCCTTTATGTGATTATCTGTCTTATTTGTCTGTCAATTGCCTGTTTAATTGTTAAGTAGGCATTTCTCGAAGTTTAAACTGAACTTATATGATTTTACATATCTTTACTGAATCACTGTTTTTACCTGTTTTATGTTTTACTGCTTCCGCATAGCCTATAATGTGCCTTACATGATTTCATGTTTTCAGTATTTATTCATGATTATTACTCACTGAGTTGGAGTACTTACTTTACTCCCTACACCCCGTGTGCAGATTCAGGCGTTGTTGATCCTGCCAACGAGGGTTGAAAGCTCCCGGCAGATTTCGGAGTTCACGAGGTAGCTGTTTGGCATCCACAGTCCCATGCTTCTCTCCTTTTATCTCATTTCTATCTTTTTAGCATTTGTTCTGTAATAGTTGAGTAGGCAATTCAGACTTGTAGCGTATTGTTAGATGCTCATGACTAGTGACACCCCGTTATCGGACTGTGTTGGGTTGTATTCCGCAAATTGTTCGGTATTGTCACTATTCACTTTTGGATTATTTATCATGCTTTAGACTTGAATCTTATTGTTTAATTGCTTAAAACTGAAATGGGAAGTATCGGCTGGCCTTGTCTTCACGAGAGGCGTCATCATGATCGGGTCCGGGCAGTGGCGGATCCAGGAATTTATGTTCCTGGGTGCTTAATTTATTTTTTTAAAAAAGGCTAAACTGTAATCAGTGTGGTTCGAACTCCCGACCCCTATACCTTCTTGAAATCAACAACTACCCCTTGATGACCAAAGCACCCATTAGCGTTTTTGGTTGGTATGTGCTTTCTTTTCTTTTTATATCAAAGGCCTCAAATTTCTTATATAATTATACCTATGTTGTGTAAAGTTTAATGGGTGCTGAAGTACCTAAATTTAGTACGTGGCTCCGCCTCTGGGACCGGATTTAGGGTGGTGATATTTACAAGTTTGGCAAAATATCTAAGTTCGTACTCTACAATAATTACTTAGTTTGACTCTTTACCTTTTTGTTTTCTTATTAATAGGAGTAAGTACTATCATTTTCTGTACTGAACGATTTGAAACAAGATGTAAGATGTAACATCTAAGGGGTGGTTTGACGGGAAAGAAGTTGTCCCAAGATTAATTATTTCGGGATTAGTTATTCCAGGATTAGTTATTTTATTTTTTTAAAAATACTATAATTTCGGGATAACTAATCCCGTAATTAATTATATCGTAATTTTCTACCAATCAAACATGGAGATAAGCTTTTCTTAAATATTGTTCCGGGATTAATTAACCTTATCCCTCATACCAAACGAGCCGAGCAATAATTGAAGACTTGCACTAATTCTTGAAAGTAATGTTACAATTCTTTACAATTTTGTATGTATCAGCTGTATCATGTGGTTAGTACTGTCAAGCAGATTCATCACCCCTTTTACGTCAGTTAGGTTTAGGATTGTACAAAATAAATTGACAAATCACATTAAACCAATAATTGAGTTTCTGTACTTTCCTTTTCGGGATACAATTTGTAAAAAGAAAAGTTCAGTTACACACTTTATTTGTGAAAATAGTACGGGCTAGCCAATTTTTGAATTGGTAATTGAAAAATAATCAGTGTTTGCAAAGTCATTAAAAAATAGTCACTATTTTGCTGTAACACAAAAAATTTCAGCTACTGGAGTTTGGTGTACCTGTGTATGAACTTCCAGCATATTATGCTGGAACTCCAACACACGGAAAGTTCTAGCATAATATACTGGAGATTGGAGCATCTATGTATGAACTTCCAGCATATTATGCTGGATCGAGATATTATATTGGAACTCCAGTATATTATGCTAAAAGTTCAGTATATTATGCCAGAACTCCATTATTTTATACTGGAAGTCCAGTATATTATACTGAAACTCCATTATATTATGCTGGAATATTTTTTGGATTTTAAATAGTGTTTTTGTTCAGATTTATCTTACATGAAAAGTGAATAAATTTCGATTACTTTTAAAATTGTGGCTATTTTTCAATTACCACTAGTAGATCCGGTTATCTTTGAATTTCACCCACTTTATCCTTATGGGGTTCAATCCTATTACCCCCTCCAAATTAGCTCAAGGTGGTGATAATACTGACTTTTTTCGCCACATAACATGGGCAGTGTTTGCTACGTGATAGTAGCGTGTACTTTATCATTAAAAAAGGTAGTTTGATGCAAAAAAAACATCTCGTATTTATGTAAGATCCCAGAAACGGTCGCGTTTCAAAAAATGAGATATAAACCACTCAACACAAAATTCGATTGTTTCAAAGAAATGTAATATTTATTTCACTTCGGACTAGTTTGGGAGTAATACGGACTCCCGTAAAGTTAAGATGTATAGTTGGAAAAGGTGATAAGTTAGCATAGGTGGACCTATATGTAATATTAAAGGGTCATTGGAGCCCTACACTTTGGCAGAGATGTTGTATACGTATTTATATATTTTGAAAAAGGTTAATTTAAATTACTTGATACCCTGGATATTAAAAACCTTTAAATGACACTGGTTAAACAAATATTGTGTCCTCATTACATTAAAATCTTGGGTCTGCCTCTCAGTTAGAGCGATATTTATGTATTATTCACTTTTCCTTATCTTGATGAGTTTGTTAATCATCATGATATATCTTCTTCAAAATTTGTTCATGTCACGACCCAAAATTCACTAAGGGTCGTGATGGCGCCGGGCACCATTGTCAGGCAAGCCAGCAACAAATAACTAGTAACTTCTCGTTTTAAATATTTCTGAAATCACTTATTTTATACGTTTAAACAATAATAAATTCCATTGAATAAATAATGAAACATTTAACAATTTCAAATTTCTGAATAAACTCATAGACATCCCAGTACCCGGTGTCACAAGTGCATGAGCATTTACTAGGGAATGAAATAAAATACAGTAATTGTCCGAAATATAAGTGGACAGCAATGAAAATATAGTACAATACTCTGAAGGAGACTCTGCTAGCTACAAACGTCTCGATAAATGCAACTCACCTAAGTCTCTGTATCAACCATGCCGCTATGCCACTAAGCCACTAGTCACACATAAACCTGTGCAACAAAAATGCACAGCAAGTGTAGTATGAGTACGAAAACAACGTGTACCCAATGAGTATCCCGTCTAATCTTGAAGAAGTAGAGACGAGAGGTCGATTTCGACATTTACTAGCGGTCCAATAATAATATATTATTAATGCGAATAATCATGGATTTATTAAGAATGACAACAATTTCAAATAAGTCACAAACAGGTAAAAGTTCCTTTTTATATTAAAAGTCTCCGGATTCATAATCCTCCTTTTTATATTAAAAGTCTCCGGATTCATAATCCATTAGTTTTCAATTATCTCAAGACTAGGAGAGCAAATATCAATCTCAATAAATTTCAAGGCAAGCAATACAAGCATGCGCAAATCATGTCGAGGACGTACGACCCGATCCAATAATATTTAAACTGTGCATTGATAGAGGGTCGAATGTCGCAAACCATAGATGCATCTATTTAATCTACCGAGGCATTCGGCCCGTTCCGAAATTAAGCACATACAGACAGCCAACCAAGGAGTCAACATAGAACAATTATCCAAAGAAATCCAATTCTCTTTTAACAATTTAAGAAAATAAAGTTTAAATCTTTTTAGAAGTTCATTTACTAATCCGATATGATTTAAGCAATTTAAACTGTCAACTGGGTTACAAATATTCCAAGTACAACATGCTTTTGGGTCGTAGACTACCCGGACATTAGCATAATAGTAGCTACGCACAGATTCTCGTCACCTCGTGCGTACGTAGCCCCTCAAATAGGAGCACATAACCAATTAACTCACCTATGAGGACAATTCCCTCTTACAAGGTTAGAAAGGAGACTCACCTTGTTCTGAAGCCTATATTCTGATTCAAGAACGCACTCAAACCTCCAATTTGGAGCCGAACAATCCAAAACTATTCAAATAGGGTAAGAACTAGTCAATACCTGCTCAAAAATTTATATTCTAATTATTAAACCAATTTTCCAACCCTAAATGAAAGGTTCCTAAAATTCATCCCCGGGCCCATGTGCCCGTATTCCAGAAATTTTTGAAGAAAATTGTTACCCATAACCTAAGAATCAAGAATATATGATCTTTACTCAATTCCCTAACAAATTTCGTGGTTAAATCTTTTTTTTTAACCAAGTTCTAGGTTTTTCATCTAAAACCCTTGATTTTCCCTAATTTTCACATGTTAATCTATCCATAATCTATGTATTTAACTTATGATGTGTAGAAATTACTTACCTCTTTGATGATGATGATGGAACTCTTCCTCAAATGCTCTCAAAAATTGCCTAAGGTCAAGTGGGAAATGAAGGAAATGGGCTAAGTCTCAGGATAAAAAGCCCTGAGTTCCAGTCGCAGATGTCGCATTTGCGACATCCGGCTCGCAAATGCGATGTTGCATTTGCGACAATTGCATCGCAAATGCGAAGCCTAGCCCACTCTGCCCTGGTCGCATTTGCGATAAGATTCTTCGCAAATGCGAAGGTGACAGCCTTGTAAAATCGATACTTCGTTCGCAAATGCGAACTTTCCCCTAGAAGCCCAGGCTCACAAATGCGAACAGGAACTTGCAAATGCGAGGTCGCATTTGCGACCAATGCATCGCAATTGCGATCATACCAATATCAGCAATCCTATTTCTTAGCAAATCACTCCGAAGCTATCCCGAATCTCACCCGAGCCCCTGGGGCTCCAAACCAAACACCCGCACAAGTCCAAAAATATAACATGGACTTGCTCGAAGCCTCAAATCACATCAAACAACGCTAAAACCATGAATCACACTCCAATTCAAGCTTCTACTTTCGACGTTTAAACTCGTCAAATCACGTTCGATTGACCTCAAATTTTGTACACAAGTCATATTTGACATTACGGACCTACTCCAACTTCTGGAATCGGATTCCGACCCCGATATCAAAAAGTCCACTTTCGTTCAAACTTCTCAAAAACCTTCAAATTTCTATGGTTAGCCAAACGACTCCAAAATGGCCTACGGACCTCCGAATTCACTTCCGATCGCGCTCCTAACTCCAGAATCACTATACGGAGCTACTTCCAGACTCGGAATCCCAGACGGATATCGATAACACCAAAATGCACTTCAACCCAAACTTATGAAATTTCTTCCAAAATGCTAACTTCCACAATAGGCGGCGAGACGTTCCCGGGTCTTCCAAAACCCAGTCCGAACATACGCCCAAGTCCGAAATCATCGTACAAACCTGCTGGAACCTTCGAATCCCGATTTCGAGATCGTTTACTCAAAAATCCAACCTTAGCCAATTCTTTCAACTTAAATCTTCCGAAATGAGAATTCTCTTTCTAAATCAACTCCGAACTTCCCGAAATTCAATTCCGGCCGTGCGCACAAGTCATAATACCTGAAGTGAAGCTGCTCATGGCCTCAAACTGCTTAACGACGCGCTAGAGCTCAAAACGGCCGATCGGGTCGTTACAGTTCATGAGTATGAATGTATAAGATAGATGTGTTTAGAATATTCAGCACCCGAATTTTAAAGCACAAAAAAATTATGACGATCTCTGGAATTTTTGGCTACAATGCTAAAAAGTTCTAATGATCTATCAGGATTTGAGCCAAAATCTTAACTATCATCATAACTATTGTTTGTTTTAAAATTTTGATGATTGAGGAAAATCTTAGCAAGTGAATTTTTAAATTCTGACATTAGGGTTTTCCCCCAAATTTTCGTTACCGAGATAAAAAAAAAATCAATAATCGCATCGAAGTGTATATTATTTTGTCACTTGTGGTTCGAGTTTGTTTGCATCGCTCGTTCTAAGGTCATGCATTATTTGGAGTTTCTAATTAGACGAAAGATGCATGTGCAATATGGGTTTCATGGTTCAACTGAATCCGACATTTTTTACGCTAAGCGAAAATTACTAAATTTTTAATAAATATTAGATCTTAAATTCATAATTTCAAAGTGTAATAGATACAATAATATGGACATACAAATTGAAAATTAACCATGAAATACAAGCGCCGTGCTTTAAAAAAACGAACCGATATAAGAATAAGATTGAAATAACAAAACCGAACATATACTTACTTATAAAAAAAATTAACAAAATAAGATTGAAATAATATTCATATAACAAAAAAATACAAAAAATACGACAAAATCAAACCAATCCAAACACCTTAGATTGTGGGAGAGCAATACAAACTGTATGCTTTTTTTTTTTAATGTGTTTCATATTAATTTTAGAAATCTTCTAGGGCAACATATTTCATTTCTCAAGCAAGTTGCTCCAACATTGTGTACTATTCCTTGGACTGGATTCACATCGAGTCCCTACACAAAATTAATTAATCGACATGATGAAATAATAACCAAATGCTTTAGAACCCCACCAATAAAAACTCATATTTCTTTTTTAATATTTAACATAAGCAAGTTGCCAATTAAGTGTCCTAGGGTTCAAGATTATGACATATTGCCAGCAAATGTAGTCTGGATAATTAGAACAGTTTTAAATGCAAAAATCAAACTTTCCATGTGAGTGAGTACAATCCATCGCCAATTGCTCCCCAGATAAATAATGAAGTATATATATATATATATATATATATATATATATATATATATATATATATATATATATATATATATATATATATATATATATATATATATATACACACTAGGGAATCTACGGTCGCTACCCTTCTGATATGCTATGGCTAAATCCCGCTTTAGTGCAATAGCTCATAAATTAGTTTTTGGTTCAATGTTTTTTAATCAGAAAGAGGAAATAGTTTTTAGTATAATGAAGTTCTTTTTCAGTGTACTTTTATTTGAATTGACCGATTGAAGGTAGCTGAATGTGCTTTTTTTTATTCACTGATATTGGGGCATTTAATTTCTTTTTCTAAATATATTATTAAATCTTAATGTTCTGTATTACTTTGGCATACAACTTTTTTTTGTTTCCCACCTGGTGTTCGGTATTCGCATTGGAGCCCAACTATATCCGGATTCGCGCCGCGTAGGGTCCCATTCGGGGGGAAGCGCTCCCTATTAAGGATTTTTTCATACCCACGGCTCGAACTCGAGACCTCTAGTTAAGGGAGGAGCAGTCTCATCCACTGCACCACATCCTTTAGTGGTAATTTTTTTTAGTTAAAGCTATCCTGAATCTCCTTTTTTACTTGCTTTGATTTTGTGTTTTTAGACAAAACTTTGTATAACAAATCTAAACAACTGAACTACCGATGATTGTGGTGGGATGGATAGGATCCTTCCATTCTAATCAAGTGTATTGAGTTCGAGTTATCGAGATGGAAGAAAATCCTATTGGGAAGTGCTTCTCCTTAATGGGCCTTACGCGGTGCGATAATTGAAGCGTCGATGCCAATGTCGAACACTTGATGGGAAATCAAATAAATAAATAAAAAATAAATTTTTTATTTTATGTGGCCGGAGTCGACCTAGCCCATGAGCTAGCAGACTGCTTGGTTTGGGTGAAGAAGTCTCAGTTTTAAATGGGCTAAAAAAAACCTTAACCAACCAACTTGGAAAAATGACACTGTATAGCCGCTCTCATAATAAGTTTTTACAAAATAGATATTTTTTTGTATATTATATATATATATATATATATATATATATATATATATATATATATATATATATATATATAAATTTTATATATTTTTTCGACTAAATTTTATATACTTTTTTGACTATCAAATATTAATAGTATCTGACGCGGGTTAAATTGATAATACCCTAACCAACTTACTGAAATAATGGGTTGGGCTATAGCCCATCTAAAAGTCTATATTGACGGCTTTAGAAAGTAGAAATGACGCTTGGTAGCCACTCTAAAAGTCTGCTATTTAAAAATTAGCCAATATATTCAAAATATCAGTTTTTCCGTTTGATTTTTCGGAACACAAATATTTTAAATTATCTCGAAATTAAAAAATTTCGTTTATAGTAAAAAACTGAAATGGAGGTTAGATATAGCCTATTTTCGATAGTAAATGAGTAAATATGACCCTTTTCCATAATTTAAAACCTTAAGTTAATGGGTAGAATAGTCCAAACAATTAAATTTTTGGATTAGTTACCTCCTATAGCAAAGGTTGATATCTTATTTATTTTAAATAAATACTTTTTTAAAAAATTATATTCTACAGCTACCTTTTGATTTTTTATAATCAAATATCTATTTATGGTCACCTCCTACCTTAAGACATAAAATAAGCTTTGTATTATTTTTCTCTCTCATATCCCCTCAAATTTCTCCTATCCCCTACCCCATATCTATTCTCCCCCCCTCTCTCTCTCTCTCTACTTCCCGGTGTCTTCTCCTCCACCAGACGCTGGAGCAATTGCCACCGTCACCGTTTCGACCGTGGTCGTTATTCATTGATACCGCCGCCCTCAGCCTCCCAATCTCATTCTCTGACACAACATATCGGATCAACAAAAACCTCTATTATTTCACCGATAATTGCGTGCTAATCGTCGGCAACTCGTATGTTTACCTTACGGAACTCAAAATATATGATCTTGAGTTTTCTGGTTTTCATCTTTATAAGATGTCTCGGGAAATTACACATAATCGAAGGACAAAATGCAATAAAGCGCAACTTGAAGTAGGTCAAGGAGCTGTAGTGTTAGAGATTCATAATATTCATCTTCGTTCTGGAAAACTTTTCATTGTGATATCTGATGGTAGTTAGATTCCTTTTTTTTCTTTCTTATTTTGGTGGTCTTCTCTTGAGGCAACGGTGACGGCGAGCGAGGACTGGATACTGATGTTGTTTCAACGAGATGACATTAGGGTTGTTCTTGAATAAAGACGACGGAGTTGGGGATTGAGCAACTTGAATTTTCTGTTAATATATTTCATTGTATTTCAATGTATCTCGCTGTATTCTATTTATTTCATTGTATTCATTGTCTTTTTTTTCATTATATTTCATTGTATCCCGCTGTATTCTATGTATTTCATTGTATTCACTGTCTCGCTATATTCCATGAATGTATTCATATGTTTTTTTTTAATTAATATAATTTATGTATTCAGCTGTATTATGTAATCTCTCTGAAGATTGTTATGTTTTTGGGGTATTTTTCAGTTGAGAATCTTTTTTGTAACTGAAAATACAAAATTTGTGTGTTATAATTGAGTTTGTTGAGTTATATTAGGAGTCTATTATATTAATTGATTCACTTTCCCGTTTAAAAACAATGTAATCCCCTGTTTCACGTTGCGAATACAGTCGAATACAATAATCTGTCCAGTTGTAATCCCATGTTTCACGCTATGAATACAATCGAACACAAAAATCTGTCTAGTTGTAATTCCCTGTTTTACGCCTAGAAATCTACTGTATTCATGAATACAGTAGCTTAAATACATCAAATACACTCTAAAAAATTTGAAAACATAACTATAAAAAGTAATATAGTAAACGGTAGCTACAACTAGCTAATAACCACTAAAACATAGTGATTTCTGAAAGTTTCTCTACAAAATTTTATATAACCGAGAAAGGACATACATGATACATATCCTCTAACAAAAAGAATGTTCTATTCTATATGCTTTTCTCAAGATCTAAATTTCAATCATAGTTTTTCATTGAGATTCCTCAAAAGAGATAGGACAATTATTTAAAGGAACAATTACAAGACATGAATCTACGTAGCTAATAATATCACATTGTATTATTGTCAAGGACAATTATATTAATTGTTATATATTAGAAAAAGGTGTTGCGAATGACTTTTCGCCACATAAAAGATGCCAATTTTGATATATAAAGTATATTATTATTTCTTTGATATAACCTTAAGTCCTTAACAATCCACTGGCCAACAGCATCTTGAAATTATTATTTATTTAATGTTTGAAAATATTTAGATTTTAAGCAGGACATATACTCTCGAACTATTCTTTCCATTTTTTTTCTTTTGTCCTAATTTTCTTTTTCCTTTTGGGATATAACATTCATTCACTCGGTAAAAACTTACTCACATGGAGTATTTACACCAAATTGTGTTAATTTACTATTTTTATATGATAAATTAAGCTGAAAATGTGTATTAAATCAATTACTTATAATTTAGTGATACCATGTTTGTGGAAACATGTATCGTGCATTTATTGGATATTGATGTAAACAGCCAATATGAATGTCTTACTTTGCTCTGCTTTCCAACGTCCAATTACTTGAATTTCATCGTAAACTCAATGTACCACTCTCTTATAACATGCTGAAAGTTGATACACCGACGTATAACGCGCAGTATGAACAACAAGAAATAATTTTGTTAGAAGTAAACAAAGAGAAACCCTCTTATATATCTACTTTAAAAAGCTTATGTTTTAATTAATTCTAATCTTCTATAAATGGATTTCACACTTAAAAATATTGTAAGTTATTACTTATACTCTTTCAATTTTACGTTTAAGTTATATATGCTGACAATACAATTTAATCGGCTATTGCAGGTTACATATTTTATTTTTAAGTTACTGTATCAGATTTGATATTTTTAAGGTGTTACATCTAGTTGGGAGAATTTAGCCAGATATGTAAAATTTTCTTTACATCATCAATATTGTTTCGCTCTCTCTATTTCCTTCTCTCTAATTAAACGACAGTCGAATTTCCCTTGTCTGTACCAATGTTGTGTTGGTTGATCGACGCTTGAAGAAGGCCCCGAAAGAATCGTTCCCAGTCTGTCCTCCGGTTGGCACGTGGCAATTGGATTTTTCTGCAAGAGCAGCTCGAGGAGTCCACCGACAACCGACGAATTTGGGATTGGGAGAGTCAAATCTTTTTTCGAAGTCACGGATCTGTTTTGTCGAACTCCCTTGCCTACAATGTTCCATCGTTAAGAGGTTGTTTACCTAAGAGACCTGATATGACAAAGTACAAATGGACGTGAACGGCACACGATCCTCGAATTTTCAAGGACCACCGGAGGCACACCGAACACCACGCGATGTACGGTGCTCTTCCAGCCGATGAACCCTACTATCTCTCCCTTTTTGTCTCTCTAAGAACATGAGATGCAAAGATACTAGTATTGTAGTAATAATTAAAACCAATTAATTATTATTATAATTTGTTCGATTATAATTATTATAAGTCGCCGCCGCAGCAAAACGCACTACATTAGTACTTACGTTGTCCACATGGAAATCTTATGTTTTCAAAGTCAGAGCAACTTAATTACATGATAAAATTGAACATGGGACAGTATATTATTTGATATATATTTACATTACTTTATTTTAAAAGAAGAAACATAGTCACATTAAATGACAAAAAATGAATGCTGTTCTCAGTATCATCTATGATATGTTAAACTGCTAATTCCAAATCTTCTGACTCAGCTACTCATCAGAGCCACCTTCACTAAATTTAATTAATATTTATATACACTAATAAAACAAAAAAAATGTACAAAGAATTTGTACGTAACATATTATAGCATTATCGCTTATTATGAGCACTTACATGGTGTATTTGGTATGACAGAAAATATCTTTTATAGAAAATAGACTATTATTTTTTTTGACTTTAAAAATAACCTAAAATTCTATGCATGTCCAAACACAACTCTAAATTTCAAATACCATTTTCACTTGAAAATAAATTTCACCATTTTTTGGAATTTTACAATTCTTATGTCCGAACGCGCACTTTGTATTCTGTTTTTGTCAAAAATTTCTTTTAATAAGTTGCTCTTTTATTGTGAGGACTCACCTCATATTGGCTGCTAGCTTACCATAATCTTCATCCTTCTTTACAGCTTATGTTTTTAGGAGTCTTTTAACTCAATTATATATCAATAGAAAAATATAGAAATTTTTTAGTCCTTTTTATTTTTCCTTATTTTCTTTTATTTTTATTTTTAAAAAAGAAAATATGGCCCTTGGTCCCGCCTAGGCCCTTGCTATCCGCGCCTTAATCCTCTTGTCTTTGTCTTCCCTAAAACCTTTCCAAATAAGTTTAGGTCGGTTATATGATCAGTGAAGATCTATAAAGCCAGTACCAATTTATTTGGAGCTATAACATAATTGTTATTGTTATAATCTGCAAAACATTATTTATGAATGTGGCAAAGGGTAATAGAAATGTTCAAACTTTTTAATGTTACATGCAAAGACTATATCATTCCCTATATTAAGTACAAATAATTATGTGTAAAAAAAAAATTGATTTTATTGATTCTGCATAGTTTATGGTAAGTCTATAACTTTGCATGATGAGGCGCCACATCGGCGGTTCTAAAGGGTATCTATCCTTCACCATTTTGCAAAATATTTTCCTTATATATGTGCAACTATTTTTCAAAAACAAAAAATGTATATATGTGCATATAGGTTGAATCCGCTCGAAAATAATACAAATAAATTAAATATCAATTTGAGACATCAAGTATCAAGCCTCTAAACCGAAATAATCTTAGAGCCAAACCAAAACGAATTGTGACGATAAGCTGACACTACTTACATAAAATCTTGCGTACACCATCGTCGAAACTATGTAATTTCCCATAAAACCTACAAAAAAAAATCACATATATAACTAATTGTTGGAAACTTCATGGATCCACATCATGTTACTTTGATTTTTCATCTTTCTTAGTAGCTGCTTGGTTGGCGTTATATCATGATATATAATATACAGTTGTATTAAAATATTACTACTATTATTATATATTTTATTCTCCATTTTTTTGCTTATAAATCAAGCAAAATTCCATAGCTAACTTTCATAGGTCTTTGTTTACTATACCTTTTATTTTTAGCAAAAAATAAAAAATGGGGTTTGAAAATTACAAACCTACAATTGTTATGATTGCTCTACAATTTATGTATGCTGCTGTTACTCTATTTAGTAGAGCATCTCTTGTACAAGGAATGAGCCCTAGAGTTTTTGTAGTTTATAGACAAACTATAGCCTTTCTCCTCATTTCTCCTATTGCTTTTGTCCCAAGGTATGTGTAAAATTTCTCTTCATAACTTGACCCCTCTTCCTCCCCTCCCCTCCCCTCCCCCCCGAATTAGAATTACCGTCGTTAATCTGCCGCTAAATCGCTTGTAGCTGACAGAATTTTTTGATAATCTGTCGCTAATCCATCGATAAATAGGATTAGCAATTGATTTTTCTATTTAGCTACAGAATTTGTTCATCGTTAATTCCTATTTTTTTAGTAGTGACCCCACCCTCCTCCCAACCAACCCGACCCCTAGTCAAATTTGGTGACATGTTTTTCAAAAAAAAATATATTTTCTTGAACCCTGAACCCTAAACCCCAAATAGTGAACTTGCAGATCATACTTTATATAGCCTTGTACTATTTTTCTAAACCTTAAGGGCTAGTTTGGTATAAGGGATAAGGGATAATTAATCCCGGGATTAAATTTGAGATGAGTTTATTCCATGTTTGGTTGTGATAAAATCGATGTATAACTAATCTCAGGATTAGTTATCCCGGGATTGTAATGTTTTTTTTATCCTATGAAAGTGTGAAATAACTAATCCCGAGATAATTAATTATGGGGTACTATTTTTCTAAACCTTAAGGGTAGAAATTATACTAAAAATTGTTAGTTATTTATGTGGTGCTATTTTTTTATTTTGTTTTTATAGAAGAAAAACAGGAAGTAGTTGCTTGGGATGGAAGAGTTTCTGGTTGATAAATTTAGCAGCTCTCACTGGGTAAGAAATTATAAATTTCTTTATTTTTTCCAACATAATTTTTTTACTAAATGTACATATATAAATAAGAAGATTCTTTATTTATTTTCAGTGTAACAATCAATCAGAATATCTATTTTTCTGGTTTGTATTATGCTTCATCTTCCATTGCAAGTGCAACTGGCAATCTTGTTCCAGCATTCACTTTTCTCATGGCATGGGTCATGGGGTAAGTTTCAAAAACTCAATTTATTGTTCAATTTATTAAAAAAAAAAGTCGTAAAATTATAGCGTATCGATGAATATTTTAATTAATATTTTTGTTAATTAATGTTTTTTTTATTTAGAATGGAAAAAGTGCAAATCAAAAGCTTGAGAAGTATAGCTAAGGTGATTGGAACAATTTTATGTGTTGCTGGAGCTGTTGCAATGGCATTAATTAAAGGGCCAAAGTTACTAAATTCAGAATTTATTCCCACAAATGAATTGTTATTTCTTGGCAAAGAAAATAGTGAGAATTTGAATAATTGGATGCTAGGTGTTATCTTGCTCATTGCAAGTGCTTGTTGCTGGTCATTTTGGCTCATTTTGCAGGTATTTTAATATCTCTTATAATTTCTGGTAAGGAGCGTTTTCCCACTTTAATGAGGTTTACGCAGCATAAATTCTGCTTAGTCGGGCTAATAAATTTCGAATATTGAATGCATAGAAAGTTCAAAGGAAGAAGGGAAGCCTTGGCGTAATTGGTAAAGTTGATGCCATGTGACCAGGAGGTCACGGGTTCGAGCCGTGGAAACAGCCTCTTGCAAAAATGTAGGATAAAGCTGCCTACAATAGGCCCTTGTGGTCCGCCCTTCCCCGAACCCCGCGCATAGCGGGAGCTTAGTGCACCGAGCTGCCATTTTATAAAGTTTAAAGGAAACATTCCTTATTTTTAACATAATGATAAATCAATTTAAAAGGAAGTTGAATGGTCACTTTAACCCTATCTGAAAATTGTTAAATAAAAAATTCTTTCAGTTTGAAAATATATTATTTTTCAAATTAGGATGTTTACTTATTTTGAAAAGGGAGTCAAAGTATACTTCCCCAAAACAAAACAAAAAAGAATGATTTTTTCAAGAATTCTTTAATATATTAAAACTAGAAATTTCACAATATATTCTTTAATATCTCTTTTACACTATAAAGTTACTTAAAACATAAAAAAAAAATAACCTCAGTTAACAGTTCATAATAAGTGAAATTAGTAACGTATAACATAAAGCTGGCAACCTGCTGCAATATATTAAATTACATTTATATTATAAAAAATTATTTATACTCACAGTGTATATAACTTAATCCCGAGTTTAATTTTCTAATTAAGATACTAATATTGATATTGTGAACAGGTAACATTGTCAGCAAATTGTCCTGATCATCTATCTTTAACAGCCTGGTTATGCCTCATGGCTGCAATCCAATCTGCAATTGTCACATTCTTCTTTGAACCTGATTTCAATAGCTGGAAAGTAACTTCATCACTGGAATTCATTTCTATCTTCTATACTGTAAGTATTCCTTCTTTCCTTTTTCTTTTGGATATTATAAATTTTATTTAAAGGGCATTCCGGTGTACGAAGTATCTCGCGTTCACGTAGGGTCCGAGAAAGGGCTGCACTACAAGAGAGTGTGATATAGGAAGCCTACTTAATGCAACAGTAATTATTGCACATTATGATAACTTATATGTTACGGATTCGAGACGTGGAATCAGTCATTTGACTCTTGAGTCAGGGTAGGTTGCCTACGTACATCACACCACTCTTGGTTGCCGGCCTTTCTCGAACCCTGCATGAATATAGAATATTTCGTGTACGAAGTATCTCGCGTTCACGAAAGATCCGGAAAAAGGCTACACTACGAGAGGGTGCGATGTTGGAAGCCTACTTAGGGATCATTTGGTACATGGGATAAGAATACTAATTCCATCATTGTACCAAATGACCCCTTAATGTAAGCGTTAGTGGCTGATCTATCACTCGAAATTATGACCTATAGGTCCAATGGAAACAATTTTACTGTTGCTCCAGAGTCTCATTCATAGTACAAATTACTATTGAAAATAAATAATTAAAATTTTGTTAAATTGTTATTATCGAAAACAGCCCCTCTGCCCTTCCAGGGGCAGGGGTAAGGCTGCATACCCTCCCCAGACCCCATTCGTGAGAAACTATTGCATTTTTTTTTATTTTTTTTTTGTTAAATTGTTATTAATAAATTGGACATTTTGAATTTTTATAAACAGGGATTTTCATCAGCTGTTTCTTTCTTTGGGCAAGCTTGGTGTATTTCACGTAGAGGTCCATTATTTTCTGCTATGTTCAATCCTTTATGCACAGTTATAGTCACAATCTTTGCCTCAGCATTTATGCAAGAAGAAATGTACACTGGAAGGTAAACTACTAAAATCATCTTCACTTACTTTATTGGTTTTATCATTTAATTTCTTACTATTTCTTGAAAATCCCAGAAAATTCAACTTTTAACATTTACTATCTCCGGTCCATATTATTCGCTTTAAAAAAAATTATATTTAATAGCCTTATCATAGAAGTAAAAAGGGAAAAAAAAAAAAAAAAGGCAGCCCGATGCGCAGGTAGCCCACGTTCATGTAAGTTTCGGGAAAGGGCTGCACCCTAAGAGGTATGACGTGAATAGCCTACCTTAATGCAAGTATTAGTGGTTGCTTGCACGACTCGAACCCGTGACCTATAGGCTGCTCCAAGCCTTACCCTAGAAGTACTTATGTAAATTACTATCATCTCCTTAAGTATTTGTCACTTAATTAACACTATACGAACTTAATAGTACGAGTAACTTCTTGATTTTTTAAAACGTCAAATATTTTAAGATAAATTCAATTTGTAGAATGATAAATAATATGGACCGGAGGTAGCACGATGCATTTTTTTTATTTTTTATTTTTTCAATTTTTGTGATTTTAAACTTTTAAAATTCAATTTCAGCTTGGTGGGATCACTTGCTGTGATTTTTGGACTATATGTGGTATTATGGGGAAAAGCCAAGGATAAAAAAGAGGAAAATATTATAGAGGAAGAGCCAGTGAAGCAACAAATTCAAGAAACAACAATTACAATTCAAGATTTTCCAGATTTCACAAGTTGTAAAGTTGATTTAGAGGAACCACTTTTAACTAACAAATCAACAACTAATTAACATTGCATATGAAAATAAATAGTTTAAAAAAGAATAAAAATTGTCATAAGTAGTCATAATTTCTCCTCAATTTATGAGAATTATTTATTGTGTTGTACGTAGTTAGTTTTTTCTTTTTTCTTCTCGATCTGTAAAATTTATTGAGGAATTTTGTTACTAATTTTTTTGTCTCTATCAATAAAAGTGATACATATTTTCCAGCTTTGGAAGTTTAGAACTATATTTTCTTCTGGATATTGTTGTTTCTTTGTACTTGATTTGACTTGTGAGTAGAGCTGTTAATATGGGCTGGCCCGGCCGGGTTAGCCCAGCCTAACTTACATGGCTTTAATGATTGACGGGCTGGGTTGGGCTAGCTCACTATTTTGATGGTCTTATAATGGTCAGTCTGCCTTAGTCCGATATGGGTCGCGGCCCCCACAGGCTCGTCCACTATTTTTTAAAATATAATTTTATATTTTTCTTTAAGTTGTGACCTAAAAAAGATAATTATTTAAAAGTTAAAAAATATCTTATTAGAAAATTTTCGCAAAACTTAATAACTTTTTATACTGTTCCAATATATCACAATAAACACTAAAAAAGTAAAAGACAAGACTATATTTCATTTAGTAAAAATCAAAACTCAAAACAAACTATTCAAGGGAACGTCCGTGACGCTTATGGGATATCTAACACATCATCTTCATCAAACACAATTGAATCCGCTTGTGACAAGGTTGTCTTAATATATTCACTTTCATCTACATCTACAATTCATATGCAATATTAATTAGTTAAATATTAAGAATAATTAAATTTTAAAAACTAACAACATTCAAATTCACATAAAAAATATTACCATTTTAAATTTGGGAAAAGTCGTGCAGCCAATTTCGAGTAGTAACAAGTGTTTGGACATTTTTATAATGGATGGAACTTCTGTACTTTGTAAGTACACGTCCACCAATGTTTAATGATTATTCTGATGCTACAGTGATAATAGGAATACTAAGTACATCACACGCCATCACTGAAAGATCGGGATATTTTCTAAAATGGTCCTTCTAATACATGACAACATCCATCTCTTGAAACTTCTCAAGATCAAGCTTTGGTTCCTCTAAATAAAGATCCATTTCTGACTTTCCATCGCTAGAGGCACTTTCTATATTTTATATACTTTAAATAAATATTTTTAGTAGACCCACGGGCCGGCCCAGCCCAACCTTAGTCAAGCCTCACAGGCCACGGGCTTACTCGGACCGGACTTAAAAACCTCGTTTTTAAATGGACTCCAAAAATGCCCATATTGGCAGCTCTTACTTGTGAGCCAAAAATTGCATAAATTATGTTATCATTTCACATGTCTATGTACTAAACATGCTTGATGACGTCTCAATTCAATAAAATTTATTCTAAACCTTATATTTATATTATGAAATTCACTATTCCTCGTTATAAAATTCAAAAATTATAAACAACCTGCACGTCAATACAAACTAATGAAGACCATAGTTTTTGGAGCTTTTGATCTAATACAAAGTTGTATTATTTTTTAACAAATAGCTAACAGTATGTGACATGAAAATGACACGACATACATGCATCTTTATCAACATATTCAGCATCAACATACTTTACGTCATAACACAGCTGTAATAAACAAATTATTTAACGAAACAAACACATAATACTACATAAATTTATTGGTTTATTTGTTTGTTTGTATTTTTAGATGTGAGAATACAAAACTCAGAAATTGCTAAGTGGGTTACCCCTAGGTATACGTATATTTAATGGTTCCACAATTTTTTTTGGTAAGTAAACAATTTTATTTATCAAATAAATATTCACAAAGCATAAAAACAAAACAAGCACCTCCTGGACAAATGACCCCATGGGCCATGGTTGCTCCAGTGGCGGACCCAAGTGGTGGCTAGCCGGTTCAACTGAACCTACTTCACAAAAAAATAATATTGTGTATATGTATAAATTATGATTAAAGCTGTGTAAATTTTGTATAATTATTTCTTTGAACCCACTTGACAATTACTATTTTACGACTAAAGTTATATACTTCTAAGATTGAACCCGCTTGCACAAAATCCTGGGTACGCCACTGAGTTGCTCTATCTCTATCCGTTAGAACTTTCAGTAGCTACAAATACACTTATTAACACTACTCCTGTGGACATATAAGTCAATCAGAATCCGTCAATTTTTTTTTACAAGTTCATGTTGCATGGCCACGAAACACCATAAAATAAAACCGAAAGTTGCCTAAAATTTTTTGGACCCATCAAAATTGACCTAATGAACAATAGCCATTATTTTTTCATGATCGTTCCTCGGTTTTAGGCGTTTTAAGGCTATAAAATAGGAATTCAGCCATTGTCATGAATTCGGACGACCGACACCGAATCGCCTAAAATTTTGTGGGACTATCAGGAACGACCTAATGAACAATAGTCATTGCTTCTCCATGATCGTTCCTCGTTTTTTGGCGTTTTAGGGCCATAAATCAGGAATTCGGCACGATTTTCGATTTTTCGTGTGCTAAATGTCCACGACACCTTCATGAATTCGAGCGACCGGCCCTTAATTGCCTAAAATTATGTGGGCCAGTCAGAAATGACCTAATGAACAGTAGTCATTACTTCTCCATGATCGTTCTCGTTTTTCAGCATTGTAGAGCCATAAAACAAGAATTCAGCACGATTTTCGATTTTTTCATGTGCTAATGTCCACGCCATCTTTATGAATCGGGCGCCCGGGCCCGAATTACCTAAAATTTTATGGGTCTATCAGAAATAACCTGATGAATAATAATTATTGCTTCTCCATGACCGTTCCTCGTTTTTGACATTTTAGGACCATAAAACAGAAATTCAGCACGATTTTCGACTTTTCGTGTGCTAATGTTCACGCCAACTTCAAGAATTCAGGCGAACAACCCCGAATCGTTTAAAATTTTGTGGGTCCATCATAAATGGCCTAATGAACAATAGTTATTGCTTCTCCATATCCGTTCCTTGGTTATCGGCATTTTAGGATTATAAAACAAGAATTCAGCACGATTTTTTATTTTTCGTGTGCTAATGTCCACGCCATCTTCATGACTGCGGCCGACTGGCCCTGAATCCCCTAAAATTTGGAAGGCCCATTATAAATGACCTAATGAACAATAGTCATTGCTTCTCCATGATTGATCATCGTTTTTGGAATTTTAGGGCCATAAAACTTTAATTCATCCCGACTTTTAATTTTTCATGTGCTAATGTCCACGCCATCTTCATGAATTCGGGAGACAGGCTCCGAATTGTCAAAGATTTTGTGGGTCCATCACAAACGAACTAATGAGAAATAATCATTACTTCTCCAAGACGGTTCCTTATTTTTGTTGGCGTTTAAAGGACATAAAATATGAATTGGACGATTCCCAGATTTTCGTGTAATATAGTCCACAAGATCTTCATGAATTCGGTGAATGGCCTCGAATTACCTAAAATTTTAAGCTCCCATCAGAAACGAGCTAATGAACAATAATCATTGCTTCTCCATGATCGTTCCTCATTTGTAGCGTTTTAGGGCCATAAACAGGAATTCAACACAATTTTTTATTTTTCGTGTGCTAATGTCCACGCCATCTGCAAGAATTCGGGCGACCGACCCCAAATCTCCTAAAAATTTACGGGCCATAAAAAGGACCTATTGACTAGTCATTAGCTCACCACGATCGTTCATGTTTTTTTGGTGTTTAAGGGCTATAAAACTACAATTCCGCACGATTCCCAAATTTTCGTGTGCTATAGCACACATCATCTGCATGGGTCCCGGCGACCATACCCAAATTGCCTTAAATTTTTTCAGCTATCAAAAATGACATAAGAAATAATAGTCATCGCCTAAAATTTGCCGGCCTATCAAAGACGACCTAAGGAGCAATAACCATCGTCTCGCCATGACCGTTCCTTTTTTTTGGTATTATAAGGCCATAAAATTAGAATTTAGCGTGATTCTCAAATATTCGTGTGTTATAGCTAACGCCATCTGCATGGGTCCTAGCACCCGGAATCGAATTCGCTAAAATTTTGCCAGCATATCAAAAACGATCCAAGGAACAATAGTCATCGCCTCGCCAGGTTCGTTCTTCTATTTTGGCATTTTAGGGCCATAAAATTAGAATTCTATGCGATTCCCAAACTTTCGCGTGCTATGTCCACGCAATCTGCATCGGTCTGAGCGACTGGACCTGAATCGCCTAAAATTTTATCTGCCCATAAAAAATGACCTAAGAAACAATAGTTATCGCGTCGCCATAACTGTTCCTCATTTGTTTGCGTTTTAGGGCCAACAAATAGGAATTTAGGCCGATTCTCAAATTTTCGTGTGATATAATGGATCCGAACGACCGGACCCGAATTGCCTAAAATGTTTCCGGCCTTTCAAAAAAGACCTAAGGAATAATAGTCATCGCCTTGACAAGGTTGTTCCTCATTTTTGGAATTTTGTAGCCATAAAATTTGTTACAACCCATATCCACACGCGTTAGTTCATGCCATATATTAGTTAATATAAATCCAAGAAGGAATTACCTTTGAGATAATAAGAAGTTAATCTTATTGGTCTTAAGTGATACAAGGGTGTATAAGGGTGATTAACAAGTATTAGAAGTTAAACGAATCAAGGATGTTGTAACTCATATTTTCAGGTAAACCTAGAGGTTCTTAATACACTCAAGAGGTCATGTATTAAGGTATTTGAATCATATAATATCCGTATCATAAGTCTTGAAGTCAAACGAGTTATGAAACAAAAGTCGACAAACGTTGTCGCAACTTAGGTTCATAATTTTACTTAAACATTAGGTTAAATTTTTCTAAGCTTTTCTCCTAATTTACAAGGAATTACGGGGTGATATACCCACCAAATTAAATATCTATGAGTCTAGTTTCCAACGCATTAAACTGTTTGTCAATACGATCTTGGAGTATAGAGATATTCATATTTTTGCAAGCCTGCGCAGATTGGTAGATGACAAGTAAGTGCATCCCCTACTTGCCAAAATGATAGGACATTAAAAGCCCTAAGTCGGCCAAGAGAGGACTTTTAAGGGGTTTTGAACTCAGTTATTTCATCTATTTTTCAGACCCTCAAAACCAAAGTTAACCCCTGCAACTCCTCCCCAAAAATCTCACACAAACCCTAATCGATTTTCCCTCTCTTTCAAGTTCTATTTGAAGGTAAAACCTAGAGTTTGAAGAACCAAGGGAAGGGCTGAGTTATCCAACAAGTAAGGTAAGTTACTGCCATCTTTCATACATTTTTCTCTGCTGTGAATTCATGGTAATTCGTTCTATACATGTAAGAACTCACAGGACGGTGATCGGAAGCAGTGAGTTCGAGTTGTTCACTTGTAGCAGACTGTTTTGTGGACTGTTTTGTGTTGCTATTGGGCTGCGTGTTTTACTACTATTTTGTGGAGTTTTGGAGGTGGAAGGGTGTGGAGAAACACCATATATATGTAGGGTTGTGGGCTGATAGTTATTCGTAACATTTCTGGGTCGTTTGACACGACTACGGTGGTCGTCGTATGTATGATGTAATTAGGTTGTGCGTGGACTATTTTGGGAGGCTCAATATGTTTATTATTGATGTTGTTTGGGCTGTTTGGTGATTGTTTTGAATGGTGTAAAGTCATATATATAGGGGAGGTGCTGTCCGTTTCAACGTAAAATAGGTTGTGGTCAATACATAATAGTTATGACGCTTAAATGATAACGATAGTATCGTTTCTCCTATTGTAGACTAAGGAGTTGTGACAATTGCATAGCTTGTGATTGAGGCAGTATATACAAGGTATGTGAGGCTATCCCTTTTCTTCTTTTGCACGACTCCGATTGTACAAAATGTAATGAACGAGCTTCCAAAGATACTCTACTCTTAGAAGCTAGCAGTACTTACATTGCTTTCCCTTTTATGGAACGATTGATGTTAATGTTGCTTCTCTTATTCTTATAAGGTTCGTAATGAAGAGTTGGTCCTAATAACGTGTACAGAGGATACCGACCTTACGTCACTCCGAAAGGTTTAGAATGTGATTCCATGAGTCGAGCATGCATTATGTATATGTATCTATTTTACTCTACCGAGCCGCGCTATAGTTGGCCGGGTACGGCACATATTGTGCAACCACTGATCAGTTGGGTTTTACCGAGCTCCACGTGGCTGGGTACGATTCTACTCGAGCCTTATGACGGCCGGGTACGTTTTTACCGAGCCTATTATGGCTGGGTACGATATGATGATGATGATGCCCACAGAGGCATATGTTTTAAAAGTTTATGTATACATACATATGTATCATGCATTTCATGTCAGTAGCCCTCAGAGGTACTCAGATGTTCCAAGTTGTATATTCTCTATCCCTGCTTACATTACTGTTCGTATTTATGGTTCCCTGCCTTACATACTCAGTACTTTATTCGTACTGACGTCCTTTTATTTGTGGACGTTGCATGTCGTGCTGCAGGCCCTAATAGATAGGCAGGTGCAGCTCCCCCACTACAGTAGGTTGTCCAATTCAGCAGTGATTGGCGAGATCCCTTTTCCGGACTTGTCGTGGTCTTGGTATGCATTTTTGTTATAACATTATGGGTATGTCGGGGCCCTGTTCTGGCTATGTTGCAGCACTTATGTTCATTTAGAGGCTCATAGACAAGTGTCGACTCATGTATAGTTTGGTATGCCTTGTCGGCTGGTTTTTGTTGTATAGTCTTTCATGGTAGCGTGGTAGCTCGTACCTTATATGTAGTTTCTTGATTGTCTGGTCATCCCCTGCTATATATGTTCATGCCATCATATTTTATTGCTGGATGTCCATGATCCATGTTTACCATTTATATTGATCTCGTCAACCCTGAAAGATAATAAAAAAAAGTTAGATAAAATGTACGTTGGTGCTCGACAAGTATGGTCGGGTGCTAGTCATGGCCCTCCAGTTTGGGACGTGACAAAATTGTAATTCCACTCGATTCTCAGATTTTTGTATGTTATAGCCCACGCCATCTGTATGGTTTCGGGCGATCGGACCCGTATAAAAACTTTTATCAGGCCATCAAAAGCGGCCTAAGAAATAATAGCTATCGCCTCGCAATGAATGTTTTTTGTTTTTTCCAATTTTAGGGCTATAAAATTGAAATTCAGCCCGATTTACAGATTTTCGTATGCTAGCCCAAGCCATCTGCATGAGTCGAGGCGACCTGATCTGAATTCTAAAATTTTGCCCGCCTATCAAAAACGACCTAAGGAACAATAGTCATCGCCTCGTTGTGACCGTTCCTCATTTTTGGTCTTTAAGGGCCATAAAACTATAATTCCGCCTGATTTCTAAATTTTTTTGTGCTATAGCTCATGCCATCTGCATAGGTTATGGCGACCGGACCCGAATCACCTAAAATTTTGCGGCCCCATCAATAACAACCTAAGGAACAATGAAGTGGACTATGAATTCACGCGACCAGCTCCGCATCGTATAAAATTTTTCGGGATCATAAAATAACCTAATCAATAATAGTCATCATTTCACCATGACCGTTTCTTATTTTTTTTAGCATTTTTAGGGCCAATAAACATGAATTCAGCGCGATTCCAAAATTTTCGTGTGCTATGGTCCACCATCTGTAAGCATTCGGGCGACCGGCTTCGAATCGCCTAATATTTTGCGGGACTATAAAAAATGACCTAATGAATAATAGTCATTATTTCGCCATGGTCATTCCTCATTTTTTGGCAGTTTAGGGCCATAAAACAGGAACTCAGCACGATTTCCAGATTTTTTTGTGCTATGTCCACACCATCTGCATGAATACAGGCGACCGGTTCCGAATCACCTAAAATTTTGCGGGACCATAAAAACGACTTAATGATCAATAGCCATCGCTTCACCATGATTGCTTTTCAATTTTTTGCATTTTAGAGCCATAAAATAGAAATTCAGCATAAATGAACCCGAAACACCAAAAAGCAACGTTAATCATAGCGAAACAGTAAATATTGGTCACCGTCCATGGTTCTTGGCCATGTCTGTTGTTCCTAAGTATAGTTCACTAAATTTTTTATTTCAATTGTAAAGAGATTTTTTGGCAGGGAAACTATCAGTTATATCCATTTATAAGTCGCTTATTATAAAAATTGATCTATTCATTAAATATTAATAATATTAGCCAAATATTGCCAATATTTTAATTAGCTATTTGCCGCCAAAAAAAGGTTAAAAAATTTTTTTGAGTGTGTTGTATTAGAATAGATTGGGTATATCTTAAGGAGTTTGAATTTTAGTTTTAGGATGATTTAGTGGAGCTTTGAGGTGGTTTGAATTAAAATTCGAAGTAGAAGATAAAATATGGAGAAAAAATGATATGTTTATCACACTGTGTATCATTTGTGTATCACATATATATTATATTTGTATCAAATGTGTATCGCATGTATACCCATGTATACATGTGTGTGATATATGCGTAATACATGTTTGATACATGTGTCGCAGAAGAATTTTTTGAACTCGATTTTAACTATGAATTTTGATACCAAATCAGTCCAAATCACCTCAAATATTCCTTAAAATTGTATATTGACGCATTTATATGTTTTCAATGAATTTCAATCATACACATTGAAAAAGGTCCTCTTTTGCTCAGATTCTTGGAATCATGTATATATATATTTTTGTATTTTATCACCTTGTTTGCTACCTCATCTATGAAATTTTCTTTCCGTCTTACATCTAATGTTGTTGATCACGCTTAAAAATATGAAAGAAGATCTTTGCGTATGATTCTTAGAGAGAAAAAACCTTATTTATTTGTGTTTTTAATTTTTATATATGATTAACTAATATTGATAAGTCTATAATTAATGACTGGAGGTTAGTAAGTTGAAACTTATTTGAGACATTGACGTGGGATTCCCTTTTTGTTATCATCGAAATTTATTTTATTTCAATTGTTAGAGAGATTTCTTGACCCAGTACTTGATTACCGTAATAGAATCTGTTATTCTTAGAAAGAAAATGTATACTTTAGAATAACAAAGTGAAATAAGATTGAGCAGGCTTACAGTGGGAATACCTATGTATTAGACTATTAGGCATGTTATTACATTTACTTTAGATATTATGTTCTTTATGAATGTTTTAGCTCCCGTTTGGCCATAGAGATTGATTCCATTTTTTCAAAAATAATAAAATCGTTGTTTGTTTATGAAATGTGATCATGTTTTGGGAAATTTTTTATAAAAATTCCCGAATTCCCAAAACCTGGTTTATGGTATCTTTTGGATGAAAATTTTTCTTCCACTCACAAAAATTCAACTTTTCTTCAGATATAATACATGTCCAACCACAATTTTAACTTTAAAATATTATTTTTCACATAACTTTAAAAACTCTTTTTTCAAGTTTCAATCAAATATATGTCCAAACGCTAGCTTAGTCACTTCAAAAATTTATATACTAGTAGAATATAAATATGTAGAATAAGCCTGTCCATCTACCTTCCTAAATTAAATATTAGGGGGGGGGGGGTTTAAAAATAGTCACAGTTTCAAAAGTAATCGAAATTTAGACACTTTTCATGTAAAAATAAATTTGAACGAAAACACTGTTTAAAATCCGAAAAAATACTATTATACTGGAAACTATATTGAAATTCTCTCTCTCTATATATATATATATATAAAGCGCAAGGCATATCACAATAAAGCCAGCAAATTGAACATGAAATATCTCAACCATTCAAATATCCAAGAGAAATCAAGAATTCACATACTCATAATCAAGAAGAAAGCAAACTCTACATCCAAAACCAACAGTCAGAATATCACTTCTAAACATAAGAATTCTATGGGAATAATAGGAATTCACATATATCCAAATCCAGAGTAATTGTCTAGAAAAAGAAATACTCTGTACAAGAAAGATCATTCATTCATACTAAACAACCTATAGTTCTACATAATACGCTGACAGAAATCAATAGAACTTAGCAGAAGTACATTCCTCAGGACGGATCAAGGGTAACGCTTCCAAGCATTGTCCTCTCTGTTGTTCCTGAAGGCACAACATCCGATAGAGTAGACGACGATGAGGAAGACGAGGAAAATGATGTTGAGTACAGCCACCCTCTTCCAGTCACTCTTGAGGTTGTCTAGTAGCCCGGCTTTGCAGGATTGGCAGCCATAGCACAAGATTTTCGGATCGTTGCTCCATGCAGTACAGTCTGGATTGTCAAGGGATGAGCTTGGTGTCCTAGTCCAGTTTGTTGGGCTCACGTACTCGAAGTTGCAGTCATTTGATGGCTTGCAGCAACCAGACTACAAGAAATTTAATCGTGTCAGAGACATATCATAAGACTACAACAACGACAACGATTACTATAACTCAATCTCATGCAAGTTAGAGTCAGCTATATGAATCCTCTTTGTCCATGTCGATCCAATTAAGCCAACTCAGTTCGAAATATAATAAGTAGACTATCTGAAATAAATTCAAAGGGAAGAAAAGGCAACTAACATGTGCAAGTTGAACACTAGATACAATTACAGAATTATTTTGATAGAATAAGAGCAACTACTACTAGTAGAAACTAGCAAAAGAAATTAGTGCTATAAGAGCCCATCCACAAGAAAAGGCAAAAGGATTGACGATAATTTTTACAACCAACAGCCTAACAGTGGCGGAGATAGAAATTCTAACAAACAGATTCAAAAATGACACACCTCAGATTTGAACATGTACTTCTCTAATGTCAAGAGCATTCAAAAATTCATATACATGTACCACAAAAGCACTCCTTTTTTCTCTATTTGCATAGTAGAACATTCAAAATGTTGCAGCATCCGGGTCAGATCCTCCAAAAATACACCAATTTGGGACGATCTGACATGCACCCAGAAGCAATTTTGAAGAGTTCGAGCAACATAACGTCAAGGGTATTCAAAGATTTATATACATGTACAGCAAAAGTACTCCTTTTTTATCTATTTGCATAGTAGAACTTTCCAAAATGTGGCAGCCTAAATAAGATGAATGCTTTAAGGTGTTTTCCTTTAAACAAAAGGCCTCAACCTTTAAGACAACATCTTCAAGTTTTTTCTTTTGGTAAACAAAAAGGAACAACTCTTTAACTCAACAACCACATCTAGAAATGAATATTTAAAGGTATGTACACCTTTTTAATAAAGGCCCAACTTTTTTGACACTACAAGTAGAGTCAAAACAAAGCACTGTCTGGAAAAAAAGGGCTTATCAACATTTTCACCGAACCAACTTTAGATGATTTTAAAGGTGTAACCTTTTAGACAAAAAGTGCAATTATAGCCATTACCAATAGAGTCAAAATCCTAACACCTTTCAACTTTACATAAAGTTAAACAAAAATTTTTATAACTAACTAGAGATAAATTTATCATGTAATTCTATGTTTTCCTATAGATCATTAATCAACATAGCAAGAAGTATGAACAAAAGTAGTAGTTTGCATGACCTAACACAAACCCTCAATTTCTTAAGCAAAACCCAAACTCAGTCAAGTATAGGTCAACTACCAAAAAGTAAGTCCTTCAATAGTCAATCACAAAAACAAAACAATTGTGAAATTTTGGAAAAAGCTTGAACAAATCCTTTTGCATAGTGGCAGGCAGGATTTTCACTAAGGAAACTCAACATCTACTATATAACAACAGCAACAAACCCAATATATTCTTATAGGTGGGGCCTGGGAAGGGTAGTGTGTACGCAGACCTTACCCCTACCCGATGAAGGTAGAGAGGTTGTTTTTCACTAGAACTAAACATCTACTGTATATACATAAAAAAAAAAAAAAAAAAAAAAAAAAAAACTTTTTTTGATAGTATTATATATACAGTGCAATTTTCCAGTGGAGGGGTTCGAATGGACTGACCAAAACCCCCAAATTCACAAACAAAACCAAAAACCTATGTTGCTCAAACTCTTTAAAAATATTACCACACCCGTATCAGATTCTTCAAAAAATGCATTAATTTTGGACGATTGACATGCACCCATAAATATTTTTGAAGAGTTCGAACATCATTGCCAAAAATGGCATCTTACATCCAGATCTAGAATAAAAGGGCAGGCTTATCAAACTTTTCAGCATAAGGATTTAGATGATTGTAAAGGTATAGCGCTTTAGACAAAAAGCCTCACTATAACCACTACCACCAAACCAATAGAGTAAAAGTCCTAAAGCTTTAAACTTTATAGAAAGTAAAAGCAAAAAAAGTTCATAACTAACTAGAGAACAGATACAATAGCTCATTAAGCAGCAGAACAAAAGTAGTTTGCATGACCTAAAAACCCCTCAATTCTTAACAAACCCCAAACTAGGTCAACTACCAAAAAGCAAGTCCTTCCATAGTCAAATAAACCACAAAAAGTTGTGAAAAAACATGAAAATATCCATTTATATGAACTGACCAGAACCCTCAAACTGATAATAACCAAAAATCATTTTTCACACAAGCAAAACCAAAAGTTTATGTTGCTCGAACTCTCTAAAAATGCTGCACCCGTATCGGATCCTCGAAAAATACACTAATTTGGATGATCTAACACGCACCTAGAAGCATTTTTGAGTAATTCGAGCAACATAGCCTCTTCCATCATGATATACAGTATAATTTTCTAGCGAAGGGGGTTCGAATGGACTCACAACCCCCCCCCCCCAAACCAAATTCACAAACATAACAAGATTTCAGACAAGCAAAACCAAGAACCTATGTTGCTCGAACTATCTAAAAATGTCATCACACCCGTGTCCGATCCTCCAAAAATACACTAATTTTGGACGATCTAACACGTGCCCAGAAATATTTTTAAGGAGTTTGAGTATCATATCCTCTTCCATCTAGATCTAGACCAAAAACTACACCAGATTACACATACACAAATATACACACATACAAAAAACTGACAATTTGGACTAAAACAATCAAGTATATACAACAAAAACCAGATTAAATATAAAAATTAAAAAAAATTAAAGTAAATATACCTGAAGAGCAGAAAGATGTTTCTTGAAAAAATCATCAGCTTTAGTATTCGATCCCTCAATCAAACTTTGACAAATCTTACTATCCTGTAAACAACTATGAATCCTACTCCAATGATTATCAACTCTTTTCTGCAACCAATTAGAATAATCCCCAAATCTATACTCCTTATATCCTTTACCCGAAATTACTTCACCAGCACCTTTATTAGTAACAACAAACGCAAAAATCGTAAAGCAAAAGAGAAGCAAAATCAACAAAAACATAACGAGTAAGTAAACCCAAAGTAACCACGAAACCCTAAAACAAGAACCGATTATACCGGCGAGTGAAACTAAGAGTATAAAAACTCCTAATGCTATTATGGGTTTTTCGAGAAATCTTTCGCACTCTGTGTTTGCTTGACGTGAAAGCCATACTCCTCCTGCTATAATTGGGATTGATATTAGAAATGTTACTATGTTTAGAATTCCGACTAAATTGTTGCTACAACGCACCATTTTTTGAACAAAATTAAGATAAGACCCAGATGAGAAAAGCAGAAAAATCAATGGAAATGGGTGTAAATGTGGTGAAGTTATGGAGCGGTTGAAGCAGTGCGTGTGTGTGTATATATATATATATATATATATATATATATATATATATATATATATAGAACGCTCTTTTTATAGAGAGGAAGGGAGTTGGAAGTTTACGAAGACGTGTGGAGCGTGGAGTAAACGTACTGGTAATGTGGGGAATTAGTATTTGTAAAGACGTAACGGTCAACTTTTTTTGATGTTACCGGTTGGTTTTGAGCGTGGGTGTCGAATGGGCGGCTTCGGTCGATTTTGTGCGGTCAAAATAGCACGGTATAGTTAGTTTTTGAATTGATCATTCAAAAATATCTAACGTTTATCAAGTCAATGAAAAATAATTATTATTTTGCTGTAACAGAGACCGGTCCAGCATAATATACTGGAGTTCGATGCACCTGTGTATGAACTCCAACATATTATGCTGGACCGGTATACTTTGCTGGCTCCAGTATAATATACTGGAGAGTGGAGCATCGGTGCTCCAAACTTCAGTATATTATGCTGGACCGGTATACTTGTTGGAACTCCAGTATATTACGCTGGAGTTCTAGTGTACTTATGCTGGAACTCCATCATATTATACTGTAGTTCCAACATAGTTATCCTGGAACTCCAGTATAATATGTTGAAGTTCAAGTATACTTATGCTGGAACTCCAGCATAATATACTGGCGTATTTTCGGGTTTTGAACAGTGTTTTCGCTCAGATTTATCTTTACATGAAAAGTGGCTAAATTTTGATTACTTTTGAAACTAGGCTATTTTAAAACGACCAGTTGTAAATCTGGTTATTTTTGAATTTCAACCTTTTGTGCAGGTCAAAATGGGTTGAGTCGATAAATGAATGTGTCATTGCCTGCCAAAAGTTACTTGGGTTGGGTCAAGATGTGCTAAATTTGGGTCATAGCCCAACCCGTCTAACTCTTATTAAGCTTTAATTAATATATGTTGTTTTCATATGAATTGTATAATTACTAAATAAGACTTTTTTTATTTTGTTATGGTCATATATAATATATCAAACAAACAAAAAAAATTATTTTCTAAGATATTTTGGCAAAGATACTCATGAATTAATTTGAGATAAAAATTAGCCCAATTTTAAATGGGTTGAGATGTTTGGGTTAAGATGTGGTTGAGTACAATAAATGGGCGAATCAATAATCAACCCAACCTTGGATGGGTTGGGCTAGTCATTTGTGCTTGGGCCAAATTTGACAGCCCTAGTTTTGATAGTGATGTTTTCTGACACGTGGATGGATCGCATGATGACATGATATCATTTGGAATAAGTTTTACCCCGGGAGCAAGAGCAGGATAGCAGCAGAATTTGATCTTCACAGGAAGTACATATGATTCGGTAACTCCTCCTCGGAAAAATAAGCGATGTGTCTCGATGAAACACCCCAAAGATAGTTCCGGGGACCAGGGGCGGATTTAGGGGGGTGCAAGGATGTTCACCCGAACACCCTTCGCCGAAAAATTACACTCTATATATAAGGCAAAATCTATTTTTTATCTCTATATATTAAGTTTTGAACACCCTTAACACAATCTAAAAGTGTAGTTTAGTGGTCAAGGGAGTTCAAAATCTACATAAGGTCATGGGTTCAATTCCCACTAGCTACAAAAAAAAAATTTTGGAACCCCCTTCGTGAAGATCCTGCCTCCGCCACTGCCGGGACATACTAATTAATGAAGTTATGACCCGGAACTTGACTTGGTTGTCAACCGCCCCTATAACGCAAGGGATTCACCATGCCCATTACTCTGATTTGCCGCCCACAACTGTCCTGCCTCCGCCACTGCCGGGACATACTAATTAATGAAGTTATGACCCGGAACTTGACTTGGTTCTCAACCGCCCCTATAACGCAAGGGATTCACCATGCCCATTACTCTGATTTGCCGCCCACAACTGGCGAGTATCTCGGCAGTAACTAACTTCTTGGAGCAACGTGCAAAAAGGGGAATGATCATGTGAACCGTTAGATTTAGGCTATAAATACTCCCCGTTCAGTTTACTTGTATGTTCATTCACAATTTACTAAATTCACTCTTTACATCTTGTTTGGATGGTTGTTACTTATTGCATTGTATCGTATCATTATTTTAAACCGTATATAACAACGAAAAGTGTCATTTTTTGGAACGACAGATTTGGTGTTGTGGCGTTGTTACCTTTCTTTTTTATCTCATCTTGCCCTTTTTTATTATTAAATAATTATATTTATATCCTTGACCCTACTCTTTTATATAATAATTCTACTCCATATTCTATTTTTTCTTAGTAATATTGCAAGTTTTATTTTTCATATTGTTGGTATGTGACATAATAAAACGACGACAAAAGATACAATTTATTCAAACGTTGTATTCATAAGACAATACAATACAATACATTATGAAACGGCATGTAACAACAATCTAAACAAACTGTTACTTAGAACTATTGTACTATTGCTAGGCAATATTTCTCGTTTTTTTTTTTTTTTTTTGCAAGCATTGTGGTTCACAACAACAATCAATAAGGTCTTTCTTATCTTTTATTTGCTTAATTTTATTGATTTATTCACAGCACTATTAACTTGATTCTACAATTCATTCGATGGGAACTTCGATTTGAACCGATTACTAGTGACCTCGTTATAAATAAAATCTAATTGTTTATTCCTGAAACTATTTTTGAATTAAATATCAACCATTCTAAATGGTCCTACAAACTAATATTCTATTACTAAAGCAAGTTCCAAATGTGAAAAGATTTTATTTTACATTAGTGCCTTTTCTCTAGTGGGGAAAGACTCTTGAAAGTTCCAAATAATTTTTAGTTATTACGTAAATTACTTGAACATGTCACATAGAAGAAATATTTTCTAATTTTATATGAATATAACAAAAATCCATAGACTACACGTAGACATAGTCAATTCGAATATTTATCAAGTTTCTATTTCTATTGAAGTTGACCTGATTTGGTATAGTCCGTGTAACGTGTAAAATGTGACATTTTGTGTGTGTATTTGGATAGGATATGAATAAAGAATCTGATGAACTTGCTTGGAATGTTCTTAAAAAACCAGTCTTTCATTTATGGAATATATCTTCCTTTTCTCATTTGATTTTGACTCATTATCCTATCTTTGATTTGATTAAGAAAAAATTAATATTGATCTGTTTTCTTAATTTTTTTAAAAATTATGGTAAATTGGAATTCTACCTATATAATTATAAAAATTTTAGAATATATAGGACTATTAATATTTATTATTATTCTATGTTATCGTTTTCTAGTTGCGCCTAATTTCATAGTCCAGTCGCTGAAAAAGCTGTCTCGATTGGTATTATTCAAATGCGTATATAAGCCTGATTGAAGCATAAAAGAGAAATAATAAAAATGAAAGGCTTTTGTCCGTTGACGGCCAAAAAGATTATGCATCATTAGTACAGACACAGTTGAACTTTTTTATAATTGTCTCGTTTGTTCTAATATTTTTTTGTTGATATAGTGAGTAGAGAACATATATTATAACATAACATGAAAAGTTAATTCTAAAAAACTTGGCTATTATAATAAAGTATTGTTATAGCGGATGATTATTATAGAGAAATTTGACTATAATTACATTACCTAAGGCATATCACATGGACAACACAGCCTAGATAAACCTAATTCCTTGTTTATTTTTCCTCATAGACTTTGACCTGGACTTGGCTTGGATTAATGGACAAAAGTACACTTGTATATGATTCTTTAATTATTCATTTATTATCTTAGATTTGACCAAGACAGCAAGGAGAAGAAAGATGTATGGTAGTGTATAATGTATATAATACTTAATTAGACCTAAGTTAAGACCTATTTAATTAAACAAAAAAGTGAATATAAGAAGGAATGTATAAAGAAATACCTTATTTAAAAGATTAGGCCAATAAATTAATCCCTAGATTACATATCGATTCTTTTTAACTTTGATTAATTAAAAATCGAACATTGCAAAAGAATAAATTTTTGTGTTAATTAATCAAGGAAATGTTTGAAGTTTGAAGTTTGAACTCCTATATATCAATTTCTTTCAACAAAGGAAACTAGAAAGAAAAATTATATTGTTGTCTTCCAAGTTTTTCACTCTTTGACATATTTATTGCAGCCTAGTAAACTCATGCAGTTTGATGTAAACTTCTCCTTTAGGATTACTGAAGAGAGACTTGTTTGTCTCAATTAGGGCTGTCAAATTTGCCAAGCCCAAATTATTCGCCCAATCCGTTCGAGGTTGGGCTGATTATTGACTCACCCATTTAAAGTGGGGCAAATTTTTAGCCTAAATTGATCCATTAGTAACTTTGTCAAAATATCTTAGAAATAATTTTATATTGTTTGATTTGTTATATATGACCATAACAAAATAAAAAAAATCTTTTTTAGTAATTATACAATTCATGAAAAAACAACACATATTAAGTAAAGCCTAATAAGAGTTGGGTGGGTTGAACTTTGTCACACCTCCTTTTTCCTACACCCCGTAAGGTATAAGGAAGTTTTTCCAATTAAAGGACAATCGAAACGAGATTTATTATTAAAAGATTTAGAGTCGACACTTGGGAGATTTATGGTGTCCCAAGTCACCGGTTCAAATCCCGAATCGAGGAAAGGGATTGACTCTGTATTACAGTCCGCGAACCAGAAATTCAGGTAAGGAATTCTGTTAACAGGGGAGAAGGTGTTAGGCATTCCCGGGTTCCGTGGTTCTAGCATAGTCGCTTAACTATTATAACAAGCATAATTATCTGATTTAAAACATTTTTGAACCTATGTGCAATTTTAACTTTAAAACCGCTTTTAATATTTCAGAAAAATTCAAGGTTATTTAAAACACATTGTAAGCCACGCTACATAAAATGCACCCGCGGTTCACGACACGTTCTACTTAATGTCACACCTCCTTTTTACCACACCCCGTAAAGGGTATAAATACAAAAGAGTTTTTCCAATTAAAGGACAATCAAAACGGGATCGTTTATTTATTAAAAATCAAAGTCACCACTTGGGATAATTTAGGGTGTCCCAAATCACCGGTTTAAAATCCCGAATCGAGGAAGTTGACTCTGTTCTACAGCCTGCGAACACAGAAATCCGGGTAAGGAATTCTGTTAACCCGGGAGAAGGTGTTAGGCATTTCCGAGTTCCGTGGTTCCAGCACGGTCGCTTTGATCATACTTGGCTTATTAAAATTGTTTAATTACTGACTTTAGATCCTATGTGCTTTTATCTATTACTGCTTTTAAATCACTTGATTATTCGTAGTTAAAGAATTGAGTTATGCGTACGTATACTCTTTCCCTTTGGCGCGTCAAAAATCATGTCACGCGAACGTGTCCATAATTAATAACATTTTGTATTATTAAGAAAGTTTAGCCGAAGTTACGCAAACGTATACTCCGATTTATTTTTAAAGAAATCATAACTGTATCACGCGAACGTGTCCACAATCACGATAGTATTTTAAACGGCCCTAAAGGTTTCTCTACGAACATTTGTTATTTTACATCTACATTATGAAATTAACACAAGAGTCATTTGTTACTAAGTGTCTAATTATGGCTTGCCTCAAATTTCCTTTTCAAGACCCTAATTATTTAACACTAAAGTACTTGACAAATCCCTTCCAATCAACAAGGCTTCATTGAACCATTTTGTTAGCGGAAGAGCCTGAATTAAACAGGCCCAAACTTCTGAGAAACAAATCTGCCTCAACGTAGGGGAACTCTTTTGGATTTAAGAGACTCCAATAATATTCAGGCCCAACGACCCAAATATTTTGGCAACGCTGGCTACAGGCAAGGACTTCAGGATCGAATCCCTGAAGCCAAAATCTAACAATGACCTTGCTCATACCCTTTTCGACCATTGAGGAGGGAAGAAAACGAGTTGGGGGCATGGATAAGAACCTTATACAGCAATCAAAAATAATACCTTTTAAACTGAGGCGTAAACTGTACAGAAACATCAATTGGCTACAGTTAAAACCAAGCAAACTATACATACATAGCTTAACACATGAATTATAACAAGAACACAAAGGTATAAACAGCAGAAGCTAATAGAATCTAATATCTAAACAAGATTTCTATTCGAATTCCAATTTGAACATCCAAATCTGCATACAAATTCAGTCTGGCTCCAACTTGTGGCACTTCATTTGTTAGCAAAGGGGATAAGAAAATACCTGAGAGCACAAATAAGAGAGAGGTAATAAGATCAGCAAATAGCAGTAGCAAGAGCAAAGGTCAGCAGCAAAACCCAATCAACAGAACCAACCAACTGCTCTAAAATTAAATTTCAAACCCAGAATTTGAAGTAAACATCCAGAAACTCATTCAACCCAAACAATGGACCAGGCAGAACTTCAGCCAAGCTGATTTTAGAACTTGTTGCACCACCAGGAAAATTGCAGAAATTAACAGAAGACACAATGAAACAGTAAACTTTCTGGCATTTTTGTATTTTTCTGAGCTTTTTTCTTTTTTTTAGCCCTTGGGTCTGCCTTGAAAGGCAAGAAAAGCTGCCTTATAGGCAAGCTATTAGGGCAGGCTTCGTTTTGCACTTTGCCCTCTTTTTCATTTTTATTATAGCTCAGATACCCTTTAAAAAAACAAAAAATCAGAACAAACCCCTTCCCTAGCTTCCTAGAAGCTTCCTAGTCTGTTATAGCAAGATTCCCTTAGGCAAATTCCCTAGACTACCCTTTAAAGACTCTGAAACTATCCCAGAACCACCCGGGTCAATTGGTCAAGCTAATTGGGTCAAGTTGACCCAACTCGATAGGTCTACTAAAAATCTTGTTCAATTCTCCATTAGGCTTTTTAATCTTGTGAATTCAATCAATACTAAGAAAAACCCCGAAACTCAAACGTTCAAATTAAGACCCTGAAGACTCGGAACAAAGTTAAGCCCAAAAGACAATGCAAATTCAAACTATCCGAACTCGAACACAAGACCCAACTTACAATCACACACATCCTAAATCTAACATGCAGGTACGGAAGATAAAGAAGAAAAAGAAACAGAATAAAAATCAGAAAATAAGAGAAACAGTAGAAGAAGGTGAGGATGGGGAAACAAAATACCAAAGGGGAAAGAAGAATACCTAGGGATCTTGGACAAATAAGAAATAGCATTTACTCTTCGAAATCTCCAATTTTCGGCCCAATCTGAGATTAATCGCATGTTCTTTGTCAAAAACACGCGATTAAAGTCGAACTGAGCCTTAAAATCTGCAATGAAACCTTGATTTGAGACCTGGGGATTTTATGGTTCATCTTCTGATCTCTATTCGAGAATATCGGGCTACATTCGAGGGAAACGGAGTGGGGATTCGGAACGAGGGGGTCAGGGTGGTTCGGTGGTGTGATTTTGGTGGCGTTTGGAGGTAGCGCCGCCACCGGAGGCCGGGGATTTGGGGGCGGCTTAGCTAGGGTTTCGGGGTGTTTTTGGTGGGGGTGGTGAGCAGAAGGGGTTCTGAGGAGGGGGAAAGGTTTCGGACACTTAAATACCCCTGGGGCTTCAGTTCTGAGCCGTTCGATCAAGGGGAGATCAACGGCTCAGATCAATACTTATTGAAACGACGTCGTTTAGTTTTGGGGGAAGCCGGACCGGGTTAGGGTGGTTTGGGCCGGTATTGGGTAGTTTTCGTTTGGGCTGGGGAAATTTGGATTGGTTTTGGCCCAGATTTAGATTTCCTTTCTTTTCTTTCTTTTCCTTTTCAATTTCCAAAATTCTTTTCTTTTCAAAATTAAAATAAACCCTAAATTAAATAATAATAATTTTTTAAGATAAATTAACCTACCCAATTATATTAATCACTCATCATGGTATTTACAATAATTAATTAAATCCTAAATTTAAAGAAAAATTATACAATTCAAAATTAAAAAGTAAAAATGCAAAATGAATTATTTTTTGTGATTTTCATTTTTTATAAAACAAACTAATTTTCTAATTAATCTAAAAATATAAAATTAAATCCTAAATGCAGATGCAACATATTTTTTGTATTTTTCATGAATTAAATAAAATAAACGTGCACAGACAAATGCAAATAATTAACAGAAAATGCCACGAAATCCAACAAAATTGCAAACACTGAAAGAAATTATTTTGTTTTGAATTTGTTGGAATAATTCATATAGGGCAAAAATCACGTGCTCACACTTAACCTTATTGAAAATTAGAATCGGGTCACATGAAATGCACACCCGGATTTTAAACATGTTTATTTCATTATTATTATTCAAAATTATGGTAGGGTCACATGAAATGCACACCCGAGCCCATTTAATCTAATGTGACGTAGTTCAGCAATCCAATTTCTATACTGTGACAAAATCATGTTCAGCTATAACCAATTCGAGTAAACACGAGCAGATAACCGAGCGAGCAAATTCAAAACTACGGAGAACAATTACAGAAACAACGGGATCACATCACCAAACAAATAATTAACATTAAGCTCGAATAAAACAAAGAGAGAATGAAAGAATTGGACCTCGATATAGCCGGAAAATCAGTTGTTTCAATGTTAACACTCAAATTGTGTCGAACCGCAGACGGAATCCGAATTAGCACCGGAAACTCAACAAACACGGATTCAAACCCACACTTTAATCATTGTTTACGCTGACAAAGATTAAGTCCAATAGCCCACGAAACCCTGTTTGATTTCTTCAATTCCATGAAACCACTTTATGAATTAATTAATAGATTCAAAAACACTCAGATTTCTTTTAGATAAAAAAAATGAATTGTTTCCCATTCCAAGGAGTTAGAAGCAGCAAAACGTTTGCACTTGAGAGAACACATTGTCCTTGATGGATCTAGAAATGAATTCAAAATAGCTCTATGTTGATAAACAAAGTTGGAGATTTACAATATCACTCGTCATACCAAACAGAGCCACGATCGGCGGACTGAAATGCCAAAACTACGAACCGGAACCTCAAATTGGCGCCGGAAAACTCTACATCGAAACTCAAAGCAACTGCTATCCAGTAGAAGAAAGGGATGCTTCAGAAACTTTTGCAAGGCAGTAAACTGGGATTCACGAACGGGATTCACGGCTGGACTCGTTGGTGGTTGTTGATGGTGTGTTCTGGTTTTCGGCTGGAGCTCGTTTTTCAGGCGAGCTGCTGGAGGAGGAAGACGAAGAGAACATCAGCTGGTGTTCAAGGTTTTTGGCGAGTTTTGTTAACGGGAAGAAACAGAAGCTGAAAGGTCCTTTCTCTGTTAAAAATGGCTCAAGCTCACGTAGGGTTCTTTTTGTGTTCTCTGGTTTTTGTTAGATCTTCATGAAGAAGAAACTCATGAGGGTCTGGTCTTTCAGCTGAGGAAAAAGATGGGTTGCTCGATGGATGGGAACTGTGTTTTCCATCGGACTGGCGGCGTGGCTGGCGGGGGTGAAGGAGATGATATCAGGGGTCGTTTGTGTATCTAGGTTCAGTCCAAAAATCCAAGAGAAACAACTGACTTCTCACCCTGTTCGGTTCTGATGTCTTCTTTCTTTGTTCTTCATGAAGAAGAAGAAGAAGTTCAGGGGGTCGTTTGGGTGTGGGGTGGTTCGAAGAAGACGATGACGGGGGTGGGGCTCTTGTGAAAGGTTGCGCAACTTTTCCCAGTCCGTTTTCAGCATTATTTTTTCTCAGATTTTCGTTAGGTCCTTCTTATATTGTAGAGTCTAGGTCTAGATAGTTGTAGGGTTTTTAGGTTAAGGGGTATGGGCCTAGGAATTCTGGGCTTGGAAATTATGGGCTAGGTCCAAAATTAGGCCTAAAAATGGGTTGCTAGAGCCCAAGCTTTATTCTTTCCCTGCGAACGAAATTAAAAAATACGGTCTCATTGTTTAATTAATTCTACTATTCAAATAATTACTAAAATAAAACTAACCATTAAAACAAACCTATTTTGGTATTTTCAAATATCATATTAAAATAAAAATACGATACTATTTTTGTATTATTATTTTTTTTTAAAGATTTTTAAGATTAAAAATGACTACAAAACATTAATGAACCTATTTTTGTGATTTTTATTTCCTTGTAATAAAATAAAGTAAAAGAGTCAATATTACTTAAAATATCTATATTATGCCTAAATTAAATATTTACGTGCTAAAATATGAAAAATCTTGGGGAGGGTCAAAAGTCACATGTTTATAAACTTTAACCGAAATTTTAGCTCATTTGGACTCAGCACATCTCAGCCTAAGTAACTACTCCCTCCGGTCCATAATAATTAATTTTTTGATTGTTTTCACATAGGTTAAGAAATCCACATTTTAACATTATTTAGCAATGAAATTGGCCATATTAACCTTTACTGTCTCTTCACATAAACACTCCTAACACATATTCCAAAGGCAGTGTAGAAAAAAATAATTAATTCATTCTTGAAATCTGAAAAAATCACTTATTTTGGACCACAAAAAATCACTTATTGTGAACCGAAAGGAGTATTGGACAAGTCATTTGACACGCCCATTTATTGACGGAAATTTTACACCCTATAGAAAAGCTTAGTACCTTATTTATTTTAAATAAATACCATTTTAAAATATTACATCCTATAGATACCTTTTATCCTTTATAGCAAAATATCTAATTATAGTTACATCCTACATTTAAGGCACCACATATGCTAAATAATATTTTTCTCTCTCCTTTTTAGGATTTTCTCTCACATAATCAACGTAAATCTTACTAACCACGTTCTCTCTCTATCTTTTTGCATGCACTTTACTCTCTTCTCCCACAAACCCACGATTCATACTTCTTCTCTCACCCAAATTCGCTAGGTCTCCGCCATTATCACTCCCCAGTTCTTTTGTCTCTAAAATCACTGGTTTATTCCTGATACAGGTTATTGGGGTAAGTATTTAGTTTCTTAGATTTTGATACAAATATTTAGTTTCTCTGATTTTGATACAGATTTTTATTTGTTTCTGAAACAATAACCATTGTTATTGTTTACTCACCAGGAAGTTTTCGTTTTGTCTCTCCAATGTCGGATTCAACGCCACACAAGATGATAACCAGAGGTATACCCACCAAAATTCTCAATTTTGATGGGCCCTCTTTCTCGTTGCAAATAACTCAGGCGGAGTCAGATTTTGCAGGTGTATCAGCAACTAAATCTTCAGAGAGAAGAACTAAATTACACAATGACAAATCGAAAGAAGTCCAAGTTGAGAAATCTTCAAAAGAAACAAGTCTTCCCATTCCGGAAGAGAGGAAAATCCATATCTCTGAAGCTTCATCTGTCAAGGGGAAGGATTTTAATCAGCTGTAGTCAGTTGTATTCAACTGTATTATTCAGCTGTATTCAGTTGTATTTTCTTGCTTTCAGTTGTATTCAGTTGTTCTCAACTGTATTATTCATATGTATTTCTCTGTATTCAACTGTAGTCAGTTGTATTCAACTGTTTTATTCATATGTTTCAGTTGTAATCAGTTGTATTCAATTGTTTTAATCAGCTGTAGTCAGTTGTATTCGACTATATTATTCAGCTGTATTTAGTTGTATTTTTCTTGCTTTCAGCTGTATTCAGTTGTTCTCAACTGTATTATTCATATGTATTTCTCTGTATTCAGCTGTTGTCAGTTGTATTCAACTGTTTTATTCAACTGTTTTCAGTTGTATTTTTTCTGTTTTCAGCCCTCATCGTTCCTCTGGTTTTCGCTGCTTTTTTTATTGAATCGTGTATGGCAGAATACAGATTAATGTGTACTAGTTTTTGTTCGTTGAGTTAAATTAAGAGAATATTATGTGATTTGATTTCCTTCCGTTTTTAACTAGTTTAACCTTCCAGTTTTTGCGCAGATACGTTACTGTATTCACGTTAATGTCGCGTGAATACAATTAAATACATATCAACCTTAGCTGGAATTCCCTTTTTAACGCCTATTTTTTCTATTGTATTAATGAATACAATAGCTTAAATACATAAAATACATTGTATAAAAACATAAAAAATATCTATTACACATAATATAGCAAAAGATATTTATAAATGGCTAATTAGACCTAAAAGATGGTACTTTATGAAAAATTCTCTTTATTGACTCTAACATATTTTGACCCGCCCAAAATCGGCCCAACCCTCCCATTTGACACCCCTAGTCACAATTCCGTTATATCAGCAACTATCTTCTTGTCAATAGAAGAAATAAGACTGATTCAAAAACATGAGAAGAAAACCAAAGCAGAAAGAAGCACATAAAAAACCATGTCTTTAACCTTTGAATAAACAACTATAAAATCCAAGGAATAAAAACAGCGAAACTGCATAAAGCTGCAGGGCTTTTCAAGTGATAACAAGTAGGAAGAAGTTCCTTATTGATGATCCCTTGACAATTCAAAAGGAAACAAGGTTTTACCCTTCCAAACAAATAACATTAAAATGGAAACCAATGTTTCATAACCAAAAGGATGCTGCAATCCGATGTTTCAAATTAAAGAGGGCCTGGGAAAGTCCCGTTCTCCCTCTGCTCGTTCCACCTCTCAACCTGCAGAAACAGGCGAATTAAGAAAAAGCTATTACTAGTGATGGCAAAAGATAAAGGAATTCATCAATTCGACGTAGGAAAGATGGAATATTATACACAACCAGCCTTTGATGTTAGCTTAGTTTAACGTCAAAGTTCAAACTGCATGATCAACTGCAAGTATCAAGGACTAATAAAAGCATACGCTATGAGATGTCTAGTATCTACTGTTCCTTGAGCCGAGGGTTATCAGAAGCAGCCTCTCTACACATTACCCTTCCCAGACCCCATTTATGGGATTAAACTGGGTTTGTTGTTGTTGTTGCTATTGCTATGAGATGTCTAATTGTGACAAACTAAGAGAAATTAAATCATCACATCTTAAAGCCTTTGACTTTGCTAGAAACAGAGCAATACAAACAAGGGATCCAGATTGGTGATACCAACTAGTTGGGATTAGTCAATGTTCTTTTTTATTTAGTTAGATGCTTGTACGTCCACGACTCCACATAGGAAAAATGTCAGACTTAGAGAATCCCTTCATCAAAAAAATTAAAAAAAAAGAGGGAATCTCTAGCTTTAGCCTATCCATAATTTGCATAGTACCAATTATTTAGGTGGCGTTTGGTTCAAAATTTGGAAGAGTTTTATGCAAAAGAAGAAAAGCTTTTACAAATTGCATAGGTAGGGTTTGGTTACTAATGATTCTTTTTCTTTTTTATTTTTGATAATTGTGGTGTCTAGCCAGCTTGCGTGCACCTCAACTAATTCCACGGGATACCTGCTACCTTCCACCAACAACAAGTACCAGGTAACTCTGTCTACCAAGGCTTGGACAGATAGGAACACTAAAGTTTTTGTCTCCGATGGGATTTGAACCTGAGACCTCATGGTTCTCAACCCACTTCTTATAACCAAACCCAACTTTTTTTGGGTTTAAGGGGCTGTTGATTGATTTAGAGCGCCTTTGAACCAACTCCCCAAACCCCTTCAATTAGTCATGACATGTCCCTGTTATAACCATGTCAGATATATTGTCACCCTAAATACATAAAAACTTGTGGAAATCATATATATCCGTGTTGGATAGATGATCTTATCGTCATGTCAGAGTCAAGAGACCATGAACTTGTTTGCTAAAAATGATATATGGTTGAGATAAAGTAATTATCCATCCTAGAAGAAGTGTTAGAAGAATAAAAAATCAAGTTTGGAGATCACTGAACTTTTAGTTCCCCTAGCCCAAGTTTATTGCTCTACTCCTTCCTCTGGTGCACTGAAATATCTCAAGTTTACCTAATAGATGCTTTTCGGTGCCCAATTCTTCAACTCTTTTCTGGTACCTTACTACCAAGGAAAATATAGGACCGATTCATGTACTAGCAAATATTCGGGAAAAAAAATTACCAGAATTATTTTTTAAGCAAAAATTCAAAAATAAAGAGATTGGAGCTACAAACTGATCTCCACTTCAAAACTCTTACATTAACACATTTAAATAAAAGAAAGAAAATTCATTTTTAAAAATTTCTTTAAAGAAAAAATTCGACTCTTCTTTTTATATGAATGCACAATCAATCAAAATACACATGGCACCCAGGAGTATGGCCTAACTACTGATGAAGTTGGAAAGAAGATTATGGGAGACTAGTGGTCGAATCTCAATAGACGCAGAAAACAAATAACTATGCGATTTCTTCTTGTCTGCTTAACCCTTGGTGCACAACTTACCTGATACCTATACTAGTGGAAAGATGCAGATACTCGATAGAATAGACACGGCGCACACGAGCTGGTCCAGATACCACTCTTTAAAAATGACACTTGAAATGGGATATTATGACATGTTTATCTTGGAGTTTCTATTATTTTATAGTCATGCAATGACTAAGGAAACAATCACAGCTCCAGATGGTTGATTATCATGTGGCTAACGATTGTTGACTCCAAATTAGCAGGCAAAGGTATATGAATCCAACTGTGTGTTTTATGAAGCAAAAGGAAAGGGAAGTGCGAGCTTAAAATGACTGAGAATTCTTATGGACCAATCACCATTCAGATATGTCTTTAGGGACAAGATTTAGCTCCGACTCACATACATATGTGTTGAGTGAACAAAATATTTAACCGTTGGCCCATCCATATACCAACTCGAAAGCAATAATGCTTCATTCGGCGTAGTTATTATGGAGGACATGCCGGTGTCTATAAGCCCTATGGTGAAAACATATCCTGATGTGCTCTATTTGAAGAGTTAAGGAGAAGTGCTTCGGTGGGGCAGAGCATCCCGACACAAGGATCATACTAGGCAAATTCACAAAATACAGTGTCGATACTTTGACCCTGTCTATGCGGGATTATAATGGCTATGTTGTTGTATCAGTGTCTATATTTTGAGAACTGCAAAGTACATGGTCAATATTGAAATCCCCTATCGTATCAAACTATGGCTTAAACTTCTGTAAGGTATTCAAAGGCAAGTAAAGCTCCAATAAACAAGCTTGATCAATTGAAAACAAAAATAATTCAAGGAAAGGAAGGGGAGAAGAATTAATGAGAAAAGGCAAAGTGGTGAACTATGACACTGCAAAGTACAAGATACCTTACAACTTGAAACACACCAAAATACAAGTTAATAAGCATAACTCACCCATTCACCGGGGCAAAGTGCACGGTAGTATTTCGCAAATTTACCACATTCAGCAGCCTCATCACCCTTTGCAGCAACACACCTGAAATTTGTGGACAAGAGTTGGTAAAACAACCACGAAATTGGCCAAGCCTCAAAACAACAGCTTCAGATAATCGATACATTGCAAGAATGATTCAAGGTTGACCAGGTCACAAGGTTAGAAAGCGGTCCATCCGGAATAAACAGTATTATCTTTTGGAGGAATATTGACTTTAATCAATTGTGAGATGATAAGGATGGGATCCCAACCTGCCTAATGTCTCTATTCCCTATGCCATCAGCAATTGAGAGGAAAATTAACACACTATGTCAGTTTTGGGAAGGTAAATCAGAAAAGACAAATGCTGGCAAGTGGTTATGAGGAATAAAGAAGCTAGAGGTGTAGGAGTGAGAAACCTGAAACTCCATAATAAAAGACGTCTACTGTAAAGGGAGTAGATTTGCTATATGCAGCAGGTGATTATTTTGTGAGAAAAAACAAGCATCTCCAAACCATCTATTACTCCATTGTAAATATGATGGACAGATTTGGACCTCTTTTTTAAACATTTGCAGAGTGTAATCGGTTATGACTTACAGTGTAAGAGGTCTTTTGGAAGGTAGACAAAGTCAGAAAGTGGGCAAAAGAATGAAGAAGAACTGGAAAACCATCCCTTCTCTGCATCATGTGACCATTTGTTTGGAAAGAAATAGGAAATGTTTTGAAGGCAACAGCAGTCATATTTCCATTGTAGAGAATAGATGTTCGCAGAATTTATAATTTTGGCGTAAAGAAAGTGTAGTTGAAACCCAATTTAAGTATTTGGAAGTCTTGAATAGGCTGAGCTGATTATGTAACAGCTATCCCAGAATCTCTTTGCTTGTACTTTAAAGTACCTCCTTGGTACTTTTTTTCCGACTAAAATGTAACCTTTTTTTAAACTAAAAAAAAAAACAGTATCAAGTTTAACGATCTTCTAAAAGCTGATTACATTAGACCAGCAATTTTTTTTCTTTTTTCATAAGATTAAACGCACAAATTAATAGACTTTGGTCTCAGACCAATTCCACGCTGTGCTGGACACTAAATCCATCATATCGTCTCTTTAAACAACTTTTTTTGGTTGGTGGATGAGGGGATGATAAGTGTGTCTACACAACTTTTTATTTTTTCATTTTTGAATTAGTAAAGAGTGACTACACAATTTGTTACATCATAAAATTTAACTATATTGTTTCACCGGAGAAAAGGCATGCATTAAGCAGAACTTCAAACCGTCTGTAGCAGCTTTTCACTATTGAGAGTTCAGCCTTCATTGTACTCTTTCAGATAAGAAATAAGATAAATTCCCTAGTCTATTAAAGGGATTCTAAATCCATTAAATGTCATGTTTATATAAGCAATGCAACAAGTCTCTGAAGTATAAAATTGTGTAAAAGCATGGGAGCTTACCTATGAAACTCGACGTAGCGTGTGAAACAGTGCCTTGTTTGATTGGTTGTTGGGAACCTGAAATCAGCTGGAGCAGTCTTAAGTTCAATCTGAAAGGCACACAAAGGAGAAGGAAGAAACAGAATGTCAGTAACAAGTACCACAGCTCTACAAGTAATCCAAGTGAAGTAATAGATTCACGAAGTAACAGAAAAAAACCTTAAAAAGAGAAGTCATAACTGCCGGCCATCTTCCATTTTTTTTATCAATTTGTTTTTACCTTTTATCAATATATTACTGAATACGTCAAGAATGATAAAGTTTTCCATATTATGAAATGGAAGTTTTCTAAACACCAGAATATGCAGAAACAGATGTATACACTTTAGAACTTCAATCAAAAGCAGATCTAGGACGCTGCACTCGGTCAATTTCTGAAGCGGAAATATAGCTCACAACGAAAACCAACATATTTAGACCAAACTGAAAACACAATCGAGAAACTTCATGTAACAGGTAAACATAGTCACATTATATGGAAAGGAATCAGATAAAACAAAAACCAGCCCAAAACAAAAAAAAAAACCGCGATGCTGAGAACGTCACAACCAATCATCATTTCGTTAGACTTCTTTTCCCCCAAATAAAGCTACCCCTTGGAGAACCGAATCCCCAAATATTAAGAGCATTAATACTTTTTTACCCACTCCAAAGTTCTAAATGATGACTAAATGAGCCTATAAATACTCAAGTATAAGTGATTCCTTGTCCTCAAAAGTGAAAACCAACAGCAATTTGTGGTAACAACACATTACCAACTCTTTAAACGCAGTGACACTTAGCAACAGAGAGAAGCTTAAGCAGTCATTTCCACTGACAGACCTCGCATAATATCTATAGTGAAAACTTTGAACATGTTATTGGCCTTAACTGAATTGTTAACCTGAACACAAATTCAACTATCTTATCACCATCTCACTAAAAAACAAAATACTTGAAGCTTATTGGCAACAAACTGACAATTTCTATAACTCATTTAAGCTGGAGATTGAAACCTCAAAACTCAATCTAAATTGCTGCTAAAGCTAAGTACTGTTTCACAAAAGTGCTAAAAATTCTTCATTCAATCACCATTTTTTTATAACAACGGTGTCCTGTCAACTTGCGTGCGCCTCGAAGATTTCACATGGAACCTGCTACCTCCGACGACCAGCACAGGTACCGGGTAACTCTGCCCACCAGGCACCAATGCTTAGGCAAACCATTCGATCACCATGCAACATTCCAGTCGAATCCAATACCCTAATCCTTTAATTACGCGACCTAGTCATCCAAATTCAACTTACTTCCCCTTCTTTTAGTTCACATTTATTTTGTCACATGAAAAAGGCTTGGGCCAAAAACTATTACAGACTTCACACCTTTCCATACACCAATTTGCATATTCATCCACAACCTATAAGTCCAATAACCTCTACAAGCAAATTCTTACACACAAAAACAAATATTCCCAAACACAAACACACACACATGAGTGCACGCGCGCACACATATATCTGAGCAGATATACAACAACTAAAAATAACCAGCAACATAGGTTCTTCAAAGAACTGTACAGATCGCCAATAAAATACAGAAATTTTCTAAAAAATTGAACTTTTAATTTAATTTACCATATATCAATTGAATTCTTTTGAATCTATGAACAAGAATTGAATTATTAAATACGAATAGAAGAAATTAAAATATAAACGATTAAAACAAAATAAAACTAGGTTTTTTTTTTCCTTGGAATAATTTTGGGTTACCTCGTCGGCCATGGCTGATGCAATCAAGCGAAAAAGAGCAAAGCTTCAACGACGACTGAAAATGGAAAAAAAAATGGCTATATTATTAATAAGGGTTTTGATTATAAGTTAATATAATCTCGGATCCGATTCCTATGGTTTACCAATTCTGATATGTTAGTATTTATTTTATTTTATTTTCCTCCTCATTTTACCCTTTTCTTTCGTTTTTCCTTTTTTATTTTTTTTATTTTTTTCTTTTCTTTGACCGAAAAGGTATTTTTCAATTTAGTAGCTTATGTAGCAACATTAGGTGACTCAACCATTCCGAGTTGCCCAGTTGGTTTGGAGGGTGGTCATCGATATATATGACCTGGGACCGAATCCCCCTCAATGCCTTCTAGGTTGAGCATGTTGCACAGGGCTTGCCTAGTGTAATTTATATCTCCTGTGTGGTTTGTAAGCTATTACATAGGGGATGTTTACCCAGTACACACAGAGTGCTCAGCACAAAGTACTCACCTGAAGGGTAGAGGCTATGGCAGAGGTTGTAGCAGCTGCGGATTTTTCCCCCAAAAAAAAAAAGAAGCATTAGGTAATTCTTCAATCTGTCTAAATTTTGGTTGGCAGAGTTATTACATACATGTTTACAATAGAATAATTGAGGTTCCATAAGTTTACCTGATACTGTAATCATATTAAAAGAATAAAATTACATGTTGTTGCTTGTAGTATTTTAAGTATGTACTAGTATTAGAGCTCGCGCAACGTGCTATATTAAAGAATAGTAAGCATTCGAGAATATTAGATCATATGATAAATATTAAATTCTCTTACTCTTAATTTTTATTTTTATTTTTACAAATTTATTCTATTGGTCGGAGTTCTTTCACAATGATTTACTATAAAATATTGTGTATTTTTCTCCATATTATGATTTTGGATTCGTCCAACATACTTCATAAATTCTTTTATTATTCTTTCATAAAATCTACCAACATAAAATGTTACTATAGTTTTCACAAATAACCACGATTTTTGATAATTTTATTTTAGTATTATGTGCAATAAGCAATAAATCTTTTCTTCTCTTTTGCTTTTTTTTTTTCCAAACATAAAAGTGCTTCCATTTTAATTATTAAAATTACCCACATGAAAATGTAATTACATTTAGATATAAAAAATTTCATGTGAATCTTATTTTGTCACCTCGATTTTAGAATGTACAAACTCCTCGTGAATTTGGGAAACATACATTGTGTTTATTCGATGGTCAAGATTGAACAACGTTTTGGCGGACCACTAGAGGATAGATTTGTATTCATATAAGTTAATCATCAACTTTACCTTTTATGAAGTTATATAAAGATTTTTGTTTCAGCTAATTAAAAAATCTATTTATACATATTTACAGCAATAATTAGTGCAAACACCGACTTAAATCTTGAATTCACCTTTGCATACGACTAAGTTTGCGGTATGAGAGTGTACCGGCGGTTATTGGATAACGCAATTTCTTTCCATCTGTTTAAGCATTTGTTGGCAAAGTTACGCAATACTAGTGCTGATCAAGAGTAGGCAAGTATTTATTTAAATGTTAAGGGGCACACAACCAGTGGGGGAAGCAAAAATAAAAACCGTAAACACGCGAAAAAAATAAGGAAATTCAACATCTACTATATATATTTTTTTTAAAAAAATTAACCTTATATACACAACGTAATTTTCGGCGAAAGGGATTCGACTGAACTCGGCTCCGTCCACCTAGCTCCGCCCCTGCGCACAACTAACCCAGAAACCTCTGTCAAATATATAACATGGATTGTGGCAATGTAGTTAGACTCTCATGTCGATCTGAATAAATCATCCTTTCCACGGAGGTAAATCTTTGCGATACCACCATTATGAAGAAAAAAAGTTACTTGAAAATTAGTTTTAAAGGCCATTGCCTATCAAAATCCAACTACATATTGCATTTCTATCTGTTTGTCTAGAAGAGCTAAATCAAGAAAAACCCTTTGCTGTTGAGCCATAAAACAAAGAATTGTCATTCCCTACAACTCCCCTAAAGCCCCCAAGCATGTGCAGGTGAAAATAGTTGACATAGTGAATGAAATGTACAATTCTATTGGAAACTATAATCTTTTGAAACTACTTAAACATTGGTTCAAGCCTGCAAAACCTTACATTGGAGCTACTAAAACACGTAGTAATTTCGGATTAAAATTCTATGGATGCAAAACTAGGTGACATCTCAGAAGATTCAACTCGGCCAAGCATAACAAGCTACACATAGCAGAAAATTCAGCTCCTCGCTTGTGGAGCATCATAACCTCCTCCCCATGTAGCGTTGCCACCAGTACCAGGAGGAGGTGGAGTTACCGCACTTACAGCTATGCTACTTCCATATGGATACTTTCCCTCTCCCATTGTGCCAACCTCCACGGGGATATGAGATATATGATAACCGTCAACATGGGGCGTAACATGCATAAGAGGAGCGGGATACATGGGATCTGAATTCATGTAGGGCCGAGCATAAGGATCAAAACCTACAGAACATGAAAATACTCGGTTTGTATTATGAACAATACAAATATAATAAGGAGCCCAAAACTAGCATATATTGTTGTGCCAAAAACTAGCATACTGATTACCTTGAGCCCTTTTCTCGGCATTCAACACCTCAGCACGCAATCTCTCCACTTCTTTAGCCATGCCGATCAAGTCTTTCTCCATAAGTTTCATCTGCTCAACTTTCTCTATGTTTGAACCTTTTTCATACTCAAAGGTCTTACTGCATGTTCCGAGAAGATAAAATATTAGGAAAATACTCTGTATTTCGTGTCTCGAACAATCATGAATGCAGAATGCAGGGATTTTTACAAGCAAAATAGTCCTTGCAGAATGCAGGGATTTTTACAAGCAACATAGTCCTCCCTAGGCCCCCAAGAGAAACATGGCATGGAAAAGTTTTACCTTAATTTAAAACTGCATCAAATATGCCAAAATATGAACAGACGTAAGCATAAAATCCGATTGAGCTTTAGCAGAATACATACTAAACAAAATTAAGGTTCAGTTATTATTGTTGCGCTCACATTAGATCCGGTGCTATCCACAAGTCCTTTTATTCTAGTTAGGAACTTGTACACTCCGTAGGACTAAATGCGAGATTTAGAGAACCTCTAGTTTTATAGAACCCCTAATTAGTCTTAAAACCGACCCCAACTAGTTTGGAAATGTGGCATAATTGATTGATATTTAGCCAGACACCTTGCCAACAAATTAACCAAGTTTTTTCAAGGGTAACGGGTAGGAGAATTCTTTCATGCTTCCACCTAAACAACAAGTCAAGACAATTAAATAGTAACGACCTGTGGTTATTTCTTTTTTCCTGGAGGAAGGGTTGGTAAAAAGACATGCTTCGACTTACCGCAGCTTCTGGTGTTCTTTCCTTAAGGTATCAAGTTCAGCATGCATCTCAGGTAGCTTCTTGATATCTGCACGAGCTCTTTCCAGTTCTTGCATAGCTTGATGTATTTTTCCACTCAGCTCCATATTGGCTGTTACCAAGCTTCGTGCCTGCAAATGTGCCTCTTGCACATCCTTCCTCGTACTCTCACTAGCTCTAAGTTCAACCTCCATCTTGGCAATCTTGTCAAGCAACAACCGAATCTGGATGTCACTTTCTGCTTGACTACTTCTTATATGTTCTTTGAGTTTCTCTACTTCTCGCTGAGCAGCAGCAAGATCCTGCTTTAAGGCAACGTACGTAGCTGCCAACCGATGATTGTCTCCAGCAAGTTGTTCCAACTCTGCTGCCCGAGCAGCCAATCTGTTGTCCCGAAGCTCAGGAGGAGGAAGTTGATCAATGCGGCGGCGGCCAGCGGTCAATTCTTCATGAAGCACCATTCCTGGAGCTTGTATTGACCGTCCATATGATGCTGGTACTTGTCTTCTGGAGGCCATCTATTCACTTGGCCCCAGAACTAAGAAGGGTCAACACTTGTTTTACGGTTTCACCAATTAGGAAATGTTTACCTGCTTTAGAAAGAAAATAAACTATGAGATTTTTATTTTAAGTAAATGCAGCTTAACAATTTTAGGCTAGGAGCTTAAGTTTCGTAAACTACCAGGGCTATGAATCATAAAGGAAGAAGTAAAAGCATTATTTAACATATAGCAAACAGTTCTGGTAAATGAAACGGTCCCAATAAAATGGCTGAAAACAGAAGGTCTCGACTTTTGCAACTGTAGTTGATCCAAGAAAAATGTTTTGCTCAATATATTTTTTATTTCAGAACCAGCATCCTCCTTTCTGACCTTTCACTACTGGGATCGCTTCACTAAAATTAAATAAATAATGATAGTGGCATCAGGAAACCTTGGAAAACTCAAACCGACTTACATAGCTACACTTGACAAGATGCACGGAGACAAAAATCGAGAGATTGCACCAAGTTTACCTCGCTATACTAATGGATTTGTAAATAAAAAAGGGCATCCCGGTGCACTAAGCTCCCGCTATGCGCGGGGTCCGAGGAAGAGTCGGACCACAAGGGTCTATTGTATGCAGTTTTACCCTGCATTTCTGTAAGAGACTGTTTCCACAGCTTGAACCCGTGACCTCCTGGTCCCATGACAACAACTTTACCAGCTACGCCAAGGCTCCCCTTCAATACCCTAACCAATATTCATGCCAATATAAATTTGGCACCAGGTACTGCTAGTGGTGCTCATGCCTTTCCTCTAAATAATCAAAGTCTAAAAGCCATTTGCAGCTAATGGCTCTAACTATTAGTAAGACACTATTAAGTTTATTTCTCTAAGAAAGTTCCTCGCAGAGCCTGAGAGATGAAAACATTTATTCACCTCATATTTCCTTCACAAAAATATTTATTCTTCTGATAAGACAAGGAAACAGGAAGACCCCGTCTTTTAGTATTTCCATTTGGAGCAACAATTGCATCACGGATCATAAAGACATATCAAAAAACGTATACTGATGCAGAAGATCTAAACCAAGTTTTAGTCATATCAGTAGCAAAATATATAGATAGCTAACATAATTTTCCAGTACTTATTCACTTGATAAGGAAAGAAAGCAGGGACCTCTGGGTTTCGTTATTTTATTCAGATCATAGAGAAATTACAATCTTCAGTTGAACTTCTTCCAAGATAAATTGTAGAATCAATTCAATGTAGAAGATATTGGCTACATTTTAAACGGATGAGGGAAACGGGCAAGTAGGCAAGGAAATTTTTTCATACTTGTACATATAAAGAACCATTCATCACCTTTTAAACATTTTAGCGCCGCCACTTTAAAAATCAACCAAATTCATGCCAAAAACGCAAAGCAACATCTAAATATTTTTAAATTCCAACGATATGTTACTTCAGCACGTCCCGGTGCTGCACATTTCTTAAAAAACTTTTTTTAAGAAATGTACTAATGTTATGGTCCCCTTCCATTACTCTTCAAACGCGTTCCTGTATAGCTAATTTCAACTTCAAATAGCTATGACAATCCAGTTGCTTTCCTAATCGAGCCACACGATGCCTATGCCTGAAGAAAGAAAAGAAAAGCAAGTTTTCTTCCCAAGTATTTGCCTTTATCGTTCCACATCCACTTGGAAAGAAACACTCCCATCATAATTTCCACAATAATATCTCTAGCAATTCAAGAAAACGCTTGCACACTCTGCACAACAATATAGAAAACGGTGCTCTCAAAGGCGAAAAGCTCTAGAAAGCCCTCCACGTCTACTAGGGCTTTAAGCGCAAAGTGCAATTGAAGTGTGGGCTTTAGCATTAAAAAGGCGCAAAGAAGAAAAAAAAAATATATATGTAATCTAAGAAAAAAGTAACAAATTCATTCCTAATGTTCTCCTTAACAACTAATACACTTATTTGTCAATTATATTTGTTGTTCAGTACAACTAGATTCAAGACAGAATGCATCGACAATGAGTGTGCACGCCTTAGTCCCTTGCCTACATTGAAGCACAGCTTAAGTGAGGCGAAGTGCCCTTTCCGAGCTCTTCTAAACTTCAAGCTTGAGCGCGCCTTAAATAACTCTTTGACAACACTGACCGAAAGATTCTCATATATCAATTTTCTGGTGAACATTATGGTCTTTCCTTCTAATTAATCCTTTCATACAGTTGTTAATCCTTGTACAATTCAATCCTTCCAAGCTATACAGCTTTACAAACTAATAGTTCAACTAAGAATAAACACACACTGCATTTTCTTCCCCACGAAGAGAGCGACAAAGAAAAAGAAAAATATCTGCAACCTATCAGGATAATACAAACACTCACTAATTTCCTATCTCAAGAACAACCAACTAAATGTGCATCAGAAATTATTAAACTTAACACCATTGCCTCCACAATGACTTTCCAGAACCATGAGGTTTCAAGTTCAAATCCAGTGGAGTCAAAGAACATTAGGTGACTTCTTCTATCAGCCTAAGTCTTGGTGGGCAGAGTTACCCACTTACCTTGTACCTATATTGGTGGGAGGTAGCATATATCCGGTGGAATATTAGAGGTGCACACAGACACCACTATAAACAATATTATGACTTCCCAAAAAATACACCCCCCACTACACCCCACCCCTCGTTCAGAACCATGAGGTTTCGCGTTCAAAAGCGGAGTCAAAAGACACTGGGCGACTTCTTCCCATCTGCCTAAGCCTTGGTGGACAAAGTTACCCGTAAATGTGCTGATGGGAGATAGCAAGTGACTCATGAAATAGTCGAGGTGCTCGCAAGCTGGCCTTGACACCATCATCATTAAGAAATGACTTTCCAGAAGGAAACACTCTCCCCACCACCTACCCCCCCCCCCCAAATAACTTACCAACCCACAAACACATGATACAAACCTTTTCAGGGTAAGTCTCAAAAGAGTCAACGCAAAACAGAGAGAACATAACAAAAGATAAACAAAACCTAAGAGGCCATATATATAAACAAATAAGCAAAACAAGGCCACAAGGGTTATACATTTATACTTACAATGACATAAAAAAGATCAAAACATTTAACATAAGAAAATCACTTCCTTAAGCTAATAAAATATCCAATTCAACAAGAAAAGACTAGGAAAAAAAATTACCCTTTTCTAATCAAGAATGCCCCGGAAAGATTTAAGGATTTTTAATCAAAATTAAAGCATACCCAGAAGAAGAAAAAACGAGAAAAAGATCATACCTTGGTATTTATAATAACCCGTTAGGAAAAAATTTCTATATGAAAGAAGAACTCAGATAACTTTATAGCGTATGAGGCATTCGAGGGTTGTGTTTTTCATGAGTTGAGATATATGGAGGAGGAAATAGAAATATCACAAAAAGTACATAACTTTTGTTGTCTTTTTCAGTTGCATTTTCTTAATTTTGCAAATCTGGTCCCTCTAATTGTACCTAGACTTGATAAATGTGGACTTTCTGGTCTAAGTTTCCAAAAATAAATGTTACTCGCTCTGTTCTAATTTATGTGAATCTATTTACTCTTCACTAAATTTGGAAATAATTTAGCTAAAACTTTTAATTCTACCCTTAATGAGAAGTTTTTATAACCATACAAATATTCTGAGCCCCATTTTGACTTGTTTAGGACCACAAATTCAAAACGTCTTAATTTTTTCTTAAACTATGTGCCCAGTCAAACAGTTTCACATAAATTAAAACAGAGGGAGTATAAAATACACTTTGTAGCACCCCTAAAAATCTCATGTTTGGAAAGTTATATACTCATTTTGTTCACTTTTACTGTCCAGTATTCTAAAAATAGATTTTCACTTTTACTTATCATTTTTAGCATATCAAAATAAGATAATTTCTTTTTTTCTGTTATACCCACATTATTAATTATTCATTTTAAATTATTTTCTCAAATCGATTAAAAATATGCATTATTTAATATGGGTATGATGGTAAATTACGCACTTCATTTATTATTTTTTAGGGAGTGTGTAAAATCCATAATGAATAAGCAAAAGTGAACGGAGGGAGTAGATGAATCAAGTTAGGGATAAGTATTTTGGAGCAAGTTAGAAATGATAATACAGAAAAGATGTCCAAAGTAATTTAAAGTCTAACTTCAAAAAAAAAATATATATCCCTTGAAACTAATGTTCCGTCGTATGGTTGTCCAACTGGACGGGATGGGACTAAATAAACGGGTCGGAACAGGACGAAACGACATTTAGCCAGGACGGGCCTAAACGGGACGAAATGGTAGGCCCATCCCACCCTGCTAAGAAACAAGATGGGACGGGACGGTTCGCGGGCCTTAAGTAGGCCTTTTTTAAAAAAAAAAATTAATTATTTAAGCATTAAGTTTGGCAACTATTAGTTTTTTAACAATGACTAAGTTTTTAAAGTTTGTAACAACTAGTTTTTTGAGTTATTTAATAAACTTAATAAATTATAAAGAAACTAAGTAAAGAATTATATATTAAAACAAAAGACTTGTAATGAAATATTTTTATAATTATAATAGAATTATAATTTATTTAATATAATTTCAAGCCATTAAGTAAGTAAGTAAGAGTGTAAGACAATTCATAAAAAAAATTCAAGGCTTAGTGCCTTTTATTTTATCAATAGAACTTTCAAATTTCACATACAAATATAATTCTTTTGAATTGAGGACCTAATCTACACAGCCACCTTCTAGGAAGAGTTCTATTTGAAGTAGGCTATCCTCCGCTAATGAATGTCTATGATCTCCGATTTGAAATCTTGTCGCGCTAAAAGCACTCTCCGATGCTATTGATGATACTTGAATAGCAAGGATACTCCTGGCTATTATTGAAAGTGTTGAGAAAGTCTTGTCACGCTCCCTCCACCATGCCAAAAGTTGTTCGTTGCCTTCTCCATCTTTAATACTTTTCAATCCTTGATAGCCATTGGGAACGACTAAATTTGCAAACAATTAGTAAAAAATTTAATAAAAATATAAGGCTTAAACAAAAGTTATTAGGTTCGTCTGAATCAGTACGTTATACTATTGCTCCACCCTGGTTCTTTCATATGGTCATTTATCACCTAAGTATGGTTAAGTAATGTATATTCTCACGTTACCTTTGACTCACTATGATTCTTTTTCCATGTCCCCCTGTCCTCCTAATTAGATGTGAATATACCACTATTCCTGATATCATAAACCACTATGTGAGGCAAAAATGTTTCGATATCATTGAAAAAGCAGTCATCGACCACACGCCCTAGCATAGCCTTTCCCGCAGGAACATCCACAATAGATCCAGTGCGCTTGACAAGATCTCCTTCTTTAATAGCAGTAAATAGCTAAAACTAAGTTATTTGAATTTGACGTAAACATTGGGAGCGATGTTGGGACCAAACACACATGCAAGTATACGTGGTCGTCAAGTAATAAAGTGACTCAAAAATCAGATGTCGAACCCACAAAGACTTAGATTGATCGTTAACTAAGCAAACTAAAATCAATTAATTGTCCAAGATAATCAAGAGTGATGTTCTTCTATTAGTCTACTATTACGGAAATTAAACAAATATCAACTAAATCAACAAGAATGCAAATGGGTATTATGAGACTTTAATTCAGAGGAGATAAAGATTTCAGGGTTGTGGTTAGTTTATCAATCCTATTAAGTTCAATAATCACACTCGTTATTCCAGATTATCTATGGTTGCTAATTAATCAGATCTTTTATATGAATAGCATGTTTCAATAATACTACTCGTCTGCCCACAATATATCAACCATATATTTCTATGGTATTGAATCTATCATGAACGAATATAATACGGTATTTAATTAAGCAAGATTATTAGGTATATTTCTGTCATAACAGTAAAATCTTCCCCCGAGCTACGGGTTTAGAAATAAACTCTCTTTAATTCTACTCTAATCTAAACATGGTTTTCCCAAGCATAGCATAGATAGTTAATAGAACTCAACTGCTGACCAGACAATTAAGCAATTATGCACAGAATTAGATAAACAACCACAAGATGATAATCTGAATTAACGAAGATGTAATTAATAAACGTTAATAATTATGTCAACCACAACCCTAGAAACTAGAGTGCTTAGTCACTCATGTTCGTAGCAACAATTTTCCAAGTATTGTGCATAAACAAATTACAAAGCAAAGATGAAGGAATGAAGAACTCAATGATTTCCTCCTACAACAAATGCTCCAACCGTCTTCTCCCTTTCAAAATAGTCTCTCTAGGTCTAAGATGTCTCAAAAGTCCTCAAAATAGCGTCACCGCACCTTGCGCCGTGCTAGTGGAGATTATCAGCAGCCTTGCATTTTCTTGTTAGGCCCGCTTTTATATGGCTGTGCCGCATCCTGCGGCGCTCCATGAGGTGCGGTAGTGAGAATTTGCGAAAATGCAAAACATGAAAGTTGTATCGCTTTCAAATAGCTTTCCAAGGATATATTGTGAAGCCCAAACGGAGTTCTGAGCGAAAAGTTATGTGGATTTTACTAGACAATGTGTTGTATGCCCGCTCCATTCTCCGTTTCGTTCTTAACTATCATCCGTTGATCCCCGAACACAATATCGGCTTAATTCCTTGAGTTTTTACTCAGATTTCAAAGATCCAAATCACTTGAATTCATTTGATAACATCCACATAGCTCGAAATCATTCATACAAGGCATAAAATATATATTTAGTGCAAAACACTAGTGATTAAAGCTCCAACTCAATTAAAGTGCAGTAAATTAGAGTGTAATAAGCGACTAAAATACACAATTATAGCTTATCATCAACACCCCACACTTAAATCATTGTTTGTCCTCGAGTAATCAAATTACACTTTATATAGACACGGCCTTTTTAAACAATTCTCCTAACTCATCACACCAAGAATATTTAAAATAGACTAAGCACAAGAGTGTAACATCTTCACCTCAAGATTTGAATCACAAGTACCACGCATTATTCACAACTCACCCACTTACTCTAACATTGAGGTCACTAAAATTACCTTTCCTTCATAAATCAAGTGCTCTCACACAACAAAAGAGAATAGTTCCACGCACAATATAATTTAAGAATAATTAGGAACTCAAGGTAGAAAGAATTCACTCACTTTCAGAAATAACATTCATATGCCACAAAAGATGCATCATAAGCTTGCTCGTAGTGTACTACTCTACTAATCGATCTCATTCAGTCTAGTATCAAGTAGGACTTCATTTGGTTGTAATGTAGGCTGCGGGATGGGTAGGACACATTTAGATATAAGAGTGACTACACCTCCCTAAGCACTTTAATACATACACTTTAACATTTAAAACCTCACACTTATGTCAAACCATAACTCCACCTTCACATTAATGTATATTCACTCCATACGTCTTTAAACACAATTACATCAAGAGTCACCACTATCAAAGAATATTCTTCACAACAATACAACTATTTTTTTTCTTTTTCTCTTTTCAAGTGGCTCTTGCTTTTTTCAAACACTGCACCTTTCTCCTTATTTTATTAGTTCCACTCAAAAGCCAAACCAACCACCGCACACTTTAACTTTTACAAAGTTCATAGCAATTCAAGTACTCATGAGAGGTGAAAAGGTTCAAATAGATGGTTAATTCCAACAAATAGGTAAGACTTGTAATGTGGTTGCCAAAGAAACAAGATTAGAGGCTCAAAGGGGTTAACTATGATACATAACAATTAGGCGTATAAACTATATATATCTGGCTCAACAAAGAAACGCCTATATCACTTCCAAGATTGAACAAAACTACTATTTCGCCTTGCAAACACACTGGGCAAGTTCTAGACATCAAATGTAATGCACAGAATAACACAAAACCTTACACACACATGGCACATAACTCACTCAGGATTGGACTCATCAAGACACTCTAGTCAAAGAAGTTAAGCAAAGTTAAGATCATACAATTTAAGGTACTTATACAAGAGTCAAAAACTGAGCATAAGCGTCACAACTAAAGTACTCACTGTTCTCAAGGCATAACAATTCAAGAGATATTGCTTCAATTCAATTCACATCACCATGGCTTCTCTCCTAAAAAAATAAAACTACCTACACCCGGTTCAAACAAAACCCTTGGAAAAGAACTGCGGCACAAAGAAAAACCAAGGGGGAATTACTACTACCTACAAAGAAAATCTTTTTTCTTTTTTCTTTAGACTTAAATCCCTCAAGAAAACTGTCTAGGAGATCCATCGTCGGGACAAGTCCAAATTTATTTATTTATTTTTTATTGTTATTATTATTTTTTTTAACAAAAACTCTACACTAAGAACGAGTACTACAACTAAGCTAAAATAGCACAGAACCTCACCCAAACAATCTCCTCACCCCATACTTAAAATTGTACCATGTACTCACTACACAGCATAAATAACAAGAGGGTAAAAAGAACTCCCTGGTAAGCCAAAGGCCGAAGCAATAGCGACTCACGAGGTACTCAGACTTCCCTCAGGCATCGTCCTTTGTGTGGCACCCCACACTTAGTTCTCACCATCTAACTCACTTTTGCACTCTTTCAATGGATGCGCTTATTATTCTTATAATCCTACAAAACAAAAATAAATACTACAACAATAATAAGAAGAAAAATAAAACTAAAAGAAAACAGTAAAGACGGGTTACCTCCAAACAAGCGTCTGATTTAACGTCGCGGCACGGCACTGCTACTATGTTCAGGCTGGGCGCTTTCTCTTCTTCTTTCTCCCATTAAGCCTAGCCTTTTTACACACTCTCAGAAGGTCTCTTCTTTCATCTCTGGCTCTTTTCTCAATCACCCTTACACACTCAGCTTGCAACACCACCTCCTCCAATTCAGTTGTCCCATCCGAATCGCTACAATTCGTATAAGGACTTTGCTTTACCCCCTTCAGTTCTACCGCAGTAATCATGCACAAATCCTCATAATGCTTAGGGAGATTAAGTGCCTTGTACACATTAAAAGTGATTTTCTCATCGCCAACTCTCATCTTCAACTTCCCTTTCCTAACATCAATAAGTGCTCCACCAGTAGCTAAGAATGGTCGCCCCATAATAATATGTACTTTCTCATCTGCCTCGTAATCAAGAACAATAAAATCAGCAAGAAGAATAAACTTTCCCACTTGAACTAACACATCCTCAATAATTCTTTCTGGAATAACTAGTGATCTATCAGCCAACTGCAAAGTGATTGTAGTAGGTTTAAGCACCCCCAATCCGAGTTGCTTGAACAAAGAGGATGGCATCAAATTTATACTAGCCCCTAAATCACACAGGGCTCTACCAACTTCTTGTTTTCCGAGAGATAGAGGAATTGTGAAACACCCAGGATCCTTCAACTTAGGAGGAAGTTTACTCTGAACTCTAGCACCGCACTCTTCAATAAGTGCAATTGTTTCAAACTCTGTATGTCTTCGCTTGTTTGCCACAATGTCCCTAAGATACCTTGCATATTTAGGCACTTCCTGCAAAATTTTCACCAACGGCAAATTCACACGTACTTGGCTCAAAATATCTAAGAATTTCTTGTACATAGCATCATCTTTTTGCTTTTGAAGTCTTTGTGGACATGGAGGTGGTGGCCTTGTCACAATTTCTGGCTTTTCTTTCTTATTCTCCTCAAGGGGCTTAGGAACTAATTCTCCTTCAGGTCTAGCTGTATACTTCTTTTTCTCTGGAACTTCTTCTAATTCTCTTCCATTTCTCAAGGTAACTTGCATTGACTTGAGGATTTTTCTCTGTATCACTTGGAAGGGCCCCAACAGGTCTAGTATTCTGATTGTTAGCCATTTGCCCAAACTGCCACTCAAGATTTTTGAACTCTATGCGCAATTGTTTATTGTCCATCAAGAGTTGTTTCATCATATCCGTCAAACTCTCTTCTGCTTGATGTGGGGGTTTAGGTGGTTGATTGTAATTAGCTTGAGGCCTGATATTCTAATTTCCACCCCAAGTGAAGTTAGGATGATTCCTCCAGTTCGGATTGTATGTGTTACCATATTGAGCATTTAGATTCATCGGCCCTCTAGATTGTTGCCCCATATAGTAGATGGATTCAGGATTCACAGGGCATATGTCACTTGTGTGACCTTCACCATATAACTCGTAGCAAGTAGACATCTGTTGCACTTGCTGCATCTGTTGTGCTTGGTGTGAGCACATGATTTTTGTTTTACGCGACAATCACTCCAAAAGAAACAAAAAATAATAGCGATCGGCCTTGCTGTACAATTTTTGGATTTTTCACGTGGCATTTTATTAATTATCTATGATTTTTGTCCATTTTTTTTATTATTATTAAAACAAAATACAAAAAATGTGTGTGTCATGTGCAGTTTGAACCGTAATCCGGTTATTAAATAGAAAAATCATAAATATGCATCTTTGTCCGTAATTGTTGTTTTGTTTAATTTTACTTGCTTTAAATATTTTAATATATGTGTGCAAATAATTGTATTAAGTGTTTAATTAATGAATTTTAATTTGATTTACTTAGGTTTTGTTTTAAAATAAAAAATATAATAAAAAGAGAGTGCAGAATTGGGTTAAAATCAGTTTGGGCCTATTTTCGTTTTAATTCGAGGCCCAAAATCAAACCCAAAACCCCATGTGTACCCGGTCCACACCAGCTGACGTCCAGAGCATCCAAACGACGTCGTAGTGATCGAGTCTGATCTAGGCCGTTGATCTCAGATTGATCAACGGCCAAGATCACATTCCCCATACCCACTGATGAACCCGACCCATTCCACCCGGACCGACCCAAACCCCTTTAGGATGAAACGACACCGTTCCCTACCAGCCAAAAGATCCTGACCCTTCATCTCACCCCATCCAACGGCCAGGAATCGACCCATCACTAACTATATAAGCCTATAACCATACCCCACGCCCCATCCAAACACCCCCTACCTTTCTTTGTCTTCACAGACCACCCCCTTTGAACCCTAGCCGCCCCCTTTTCCCCTCACCGTTAATCCCGGCGGCATGAACGCCGGTGGCCCTCACCTTAACACCATAGACGCTCCTCACCATCCTGAACCCAAATCCACCAGCCACTTAGCTCGAATCCCCTCCCACCTTCTCGAATCTTCATTTGAAGATTCGAGTCGGAACCTGACTTACACCAATTGACCCCAGTTTCACACCAGACAGTCCCCGGACCCCCCTCGTGACCAAACCATGCTTGGTTTGGTCCGAATTTAACCATGGAAGCCCAAGTCCCAAATCTACCGTCTACGAACCCTAGAAACCCCAAGCCTGGTCCGTGTCTGTTTAAGCCAAGAGATTAGGGTTTAATGGACCTTAATCGAAGTGTTTCTCATTTGAGAAACACTTCGATTAAAGTCCGTTCAACCTTAAGAAGGGTTTGTTCAAACACAAGCTGATTTTTCTGATTTTTCTTTCAAAGATTTTAAGGTAAGTTTGTTTTCTCTTCTTTATTTCAGTTCGTGTGTTTGTTAAAGGTCTGTTCGTATGGCCAAACGTCTTGTTTAATTTGTGTTTTGAATTTTACCAACTGTTCTGCACACCTTGCCTGGACCTCTGTATTTGGTCAAATGTTTCCTCATTCACCGATAATGTGTGTGTATGTAAACTGCATAATCGACTGAATTGAAATTGTTTGAGTAATCAATCTCCAAGTTAACCTCTGTGTTGACAGTGCAATCTGAACCCTTGGTGCAATACTGTTTGATTCTAATCCTTGGCTTTGATTGTATATGTTGTAATTAGTATAGTCGATTCGATACATGCCGTCGAATAGTTTTAGCTGTTTGAATGGTAACAGTTTGATTTGTCTTGCTGAACATTGTTTGAATCAAATTGAGAATCAACTATAGCTACTTATAATTGATGTATTTGAATCAGAAATATAAAAGGATTGGTTTTGTTTAGTTGCAGTCAGAATTGGAGGGCATGTGCACAACATGTGCACTTGTGCACAACATGTGCATAAAGGCCTCTGTTAAGTTTAAAATAGTTTGACAGCATATGCTGTCAGATTATATTCTGCTGCCCATATTCCGCTTTAGTTCAGAAATAATAAACCTTACTTAAAAAGTAAGTCTGCCAGGGAATATCATGGGGGTGTTTTTTATTTAAATAGTAAGTGGAAACTAAAAAGAAGACAGCACATGGGAGGGGTTTTCTGACTGATGAACAGGCTGTTAAGGGGCTGAGTTTTAGGCTTATAAGAGGGGGGAAGAAAACATAGAGAAGGGGGAGACACAGATACACATAGGGAACTCAGATTGAACATTGATAATAAGAGTTCTGAAAAACAGAAAACTGGAAAAGAATTCTTCTTGATAACTCAAGTAGATTTCAAAACTGAAAATGGGCACTGGATTTTGAAAAGAAAAGAGATAGTGAGAGAAAAATAGAGGTGCTTATATAGACACACATACGAGGGAGAAAAACATACAGAAATCAGAAACTGTTTTCTTCCTGCTGTTTGTTCGATTCTCAGTTTGTTCAACCTATTCAGTCAGTTCTGTTTTCTTTCAAGTATCAGCTAAGTTTATTGGTTGGTTTGCATTGGTTGATTCTCTTGGAATTGGATTGTCTGGATTTCTGTTTCTATACTACTGGTCATTGCTGTCATTCTGCCATTTTTTCCATCGGCTCTAGTTGCCTCTTGCACTGGGATTTTGTTCTATTTGTTACCTGCTGTCACTGCTGCTGTTTGGTATTGCTTCTATTGCTCTACTGACCCCTTGCTTCTTCTGTTGTATCCAATATCCAGGTACATACTAGAACTTTGCATCTGATGTAACAATGAAAGCATGAAATAAAAGATATGCGGGAGTTTAATCATTCGCTTGCTGTAGTTACAGTTTTTACGAATGTTATTAGATTTGTGTAACTTGTTTAGTTTGTAATTCAATAAAGAAACACATTAGGTAGCCTTGTACTTAATTGCAGCTTAGTTCGTCTTAAATTGTGATTTCAGTTGTTTAGTGGGTTGTCTGATAAGGAATGTATGAGTGTTTTGGCACACAGATAATTAGATAACCTTTCGACTAATATTCTGCATGTATAGAACAGAATGCCTTAATCTTGCCAGATATGATGTAGTTTTATTGGATCTTTTTAGGCAGTTCACATGATCCTGTTCAAACTCTATTAGTAATAGTTTCCGATAAGTTAATTCCACTGACCTGGTTTAAATAAGTGAGTTTCAAACTCGGATCTGAAGAACATTTATCATAAGCTTTTAGCAGTTCTATTGATCTTGTATATTAATTTCCCCTGACAATTTAACAACATGTTCATCCATGAAATAAGGCACAAAACAATTCACGCCTCATAAACAACTAATCAGATAATCAAATAAGAATCCGAAGTTGGTCAAGCATGTAATTAGCACGCAATCCTCTTTCTTTCATTTTATTAGAGACAAACACGATAGAAATGTAGTCACTATAGGTTTATCCTCTTAAATAAAATTGAGACGAGCCTCGACAAACAAAAATGCACAAGCTGCGGGGCCCTCTAAATGTATATATTAAAATACTTAGAATTCGGGACAGGCCGTTTAGCGAATTTTACGGCCTTCCCAAAATAACAATACGCTAGTTGCTTTAGGCGCACCTTTTAATAATTTAACCTTCTTAAACACGGGTGCGCATTGATGTGACCCAAATCCAAATCTCAACGGAGTCGAAATGTGTCGACGACCACGGGTGCATTGATTGTGACGTGGTTCGAGATGCATTTTCACGACGTTGCAATTCTATAATAATAATAAAAGCGGTTTTAAACTTAATAAAAGCACATAAGTCACAACATGTATTTAATCAGATATTTAGCCATTATAACAATTTAAGCAACCGTGCTAGAACCACGAGATCCGAGGGTGCCTAACACCTTTCCTCGGGTCAACAGAATTCCTTACTTAGAATTTCTGGTTCGCACACTTCATTTGGAAAAGTCGAAAATTTCCTCGATTCGGGATTCAAGACAAACCGGTGACTTGGGACACCAAAAGCCAAACCTTTCCCAAGTGGCGAATCTGAATTAAATAAATAATCCCATTTCGAATATTGTCACTTAAATTGGAAAAACTCCCCTCACGCATTTTTACCCTTCGGGGCGGGGCGCGCAAAAGGAGGTGTGACAGCTCTGCGACTCTGTTGGGGATTAACCCAGAACCACTGGTTCAGGGTTCAAGAATTCGAGCTTAGAATAATTGTTATATTTGGATTTATTATCTGATCTTTATTACATGTTTTTGCATACGTGCTAAATGTTGTCTTTTACCGCTTTGATATTATCTGAACTGTATATAAACTATGCCGAAACCCTTCTCTTCTTACCTCCGGGGAGAAGCTCGCTGGTCGAAACTCCCTATTCTGTTAGTGTCAATACCTGAAATAAGAAAGAGGTCGGACAAGTTACAAAGCCGGACGATCTCGCGGGTCCCCGGTACGTAGCCCCCTCCTTGACTCGAGTTGTCCGCTCGGGTACACAGTCTAGAACAAATACCCAGGTTATAAACCTAGTATAACGAAACTTCATGCCGGATCCCTAGTAGGAACACTTATTTGCATCATGTTGCATTTGACTTAGGGGACTCAACACAGGAGTTGGGTCTGTCTAGGACAGGCAACCTGAAATGAAAAGATCATCCTGCTGCATCCTATTTGTTTTGCGCATTTATTTGCTTCAGTTCCGCATGCTGACCGGTTTCTAAAAAAGGGGAAAAATAGCAGCGTAGGGAGATAATTACTTATTTTGGAAAAAACCAATGTCCAAGTAGTGTCAAAACCTCGCCGGAATTTTTCTAAAAAAAAATTTTGTCTTCTAGTTTGATTTAAAAAAAAAACATATAAAATTTTTTCTCACTTTCAAAATAAAAAAAAAGGTATTTATTTTAAAAAAAAATGGAAAATTCATAATTCAAAAAAAAATGTTGCTTCTTTCGTAGTACCTCTTTTATAATTCAGACTAATAGTCCAAATATTTCCTTAAAAAAAAAAATTCTTTAGTCTTTTTCTCTTTTCAAAAGAAAATAACGAAAAGAAAAAAAAACATATTCTTGCTTTCTGGGTTTAATTGATTTCCTCTATTCACGATATACTGAACTACGCCGGTTTGATTCTCACCGGATGTGAGATACGTAGGCAACCCTCATCGGGTTCAACCCCACCTTTTACTAAAAAAAGGAACAAATAGTAATAATAATAATAATAATAATAATAATAAATGTGTGTCAAATTCTGTCACGAATAAATCAGGTGATGTTGTTTTGTCATAAATAGCCGAATATTCCCGAAAGGGACGCCAGAAGGCTGACTTTGCATAAATAACCACCTTCGGGTCATTTTTAGGATTTTCATCCAATTGACCCACACGACCTCAAAATCTTCATCCCCGAAGTGCTGAAAGGCCGTGTTCGAAAAACTTGATCTTCCTTGTAAAATATTTTGAGTCAAGTTATTTTTGTTAAAGAACACCTTAATAAATGTGCAGGATGAGCACAATGCAAAATGAACATTTTCCAATAATGACCAAAATCCCTGTCAAGTTACGGCTATGGTGGAATGATCTGGGTGCTGAGGGACAAGATGAGGTCAAGAAATATCTGAAAGGTCTCGTGGGTTTGTTGGAAATCCAGCCTCGGGGAGATATCATAAGAGCTTTGGTTACCTACTGGGACCCGGCGCACAATATTTTCCATTTCTCTGATTTTGAACTCACCCCGACTTTGGAAGAAATGGCTGGGTACATCGGAAATGCTGAACTTCCGTTAAGGCAAAAATACTTGGTCGCCCCAAGAGCTGTCACGGTACATCGGTTCCTAGATTCACTGAAGATACCTAGAACGGTCCACAACCCGGATCTGGCTGCCGGTTTTTGTACTCCATGCTTCATATATGATAGATACGGTCATGAAGAGGGATTCAATAATCCAATCAACAAACTGTGCAGCAAAGGTATTCGTCAGAAGTGGGACAAACACAGAAGGGTAGCCTTCATGATGATGTTCCTAGGCCTTCTGGTATTTCCAAGGAAAGACGGAAACATTGATTTGAAGATATCCGGGGTCGTCAGCACCTTACTCACGCAAAGTGACAGTACTCTCGCGCCTATAGTGGTATCTGACATCTTTCGAGCTCTTACAACTTGTAAAGCTGGGGGAAATTACTTCGAAGGTTGTAACTTGCTCCTACAAATGTGGATGACCGAGCACCTTTGCCATCGTTCCGAGATTTTGAGCCATGGTTCCCCAGAAAAGACTTGCATAGAAGAATTTTACACGAGAACCAAAGAGATCAATTTGCCCAAAGGAGTCATGGCATGGACCTCGTTCTTTCAAGCTCTTACTGCCAGCCAAATACAGTGGACACTGGGATGGTTGCCTGTTGACGAGGTCATATATATGCCAGCAGCTAGAACTCATTTCTTACTGATGGGACTTAAGAGCATTCAACCATACGCGCCCTGCCGAGTTTTGAGACAGCTCGGAAGATGCCAGACAGTACCGCATGAGGAAGATCTTAGCGCTCAAACAGTTGAGATAAGTCCTAACGGACAGTTTCCAGAAGCGAAAATTCGCCAAGTCTGGAGTGAGTGTCAATATTTGAAATCAGATACTTGCGTGCGGGATCAAGCCAAAGGTGAGACGACACCAGGTTACCTTGCATGGTATAGAAGGGAACTTGAGCATGAAAGGCCGGCTAAGAGACCCCACATCCTGAATTTCGCCGAATCATCGCGAAAGCAGTGGGATTGGTTAGCAAAAGAAAGAGGCTATTGCGCCGAAATCAGCAGGTTGAAGCAACAAGTGGAAAGCTTGAAATATGAGCACAACGTGCAAGTTGCTACCGATCTGGGAGAGCGGAACAGGTTAATTCAGGAAAACGAAATGCTCAGAGCCCAGATCAAACAGATAAGGATGGATGCGGATAAACAGCCAAGGCGTCGATCAGATGAGCAGTTGATAAAAAGGCTAAAAAGCAAAGTCAGGGAATGGCAAGAGGATTTAGAGAAATCTAAAAACGTCATAGCAGAGCTCAGGGCACAGTGGGATACAAGAGCAGATAAGCATCACCGATACTTGAATCAATTGGAAGGCGACCATGAGAAAACTGTTGCTAAAATGAAGAGAGAGATGGCTACACTTGAGATCAAAGCAGCTAATCAGGCCAAGGATTTCCAAATTGAGAGCAGATACTGGTACGACTTGTTGGCCCAGATGAAGTTAGAAGTACGGCAACTGAAGCATCAGCATATACAGGATGCTCAGGTATTCAAGATATGTAGCGATCAGATAAAACGCCTACTCATAGAGAAGAAGCAAACCAGAGATAGGATCAAGGCCATTGCCCATGCCATCACCAGACGATGCCTACGATGTGAGGACATGACCAGTGTTACCGTCCTCTCGGCAGTGATGAGTTATGTCAAGCAGACCATGCATGAGCTGGAGCAACTTGAGAGGGATCTCACACCTAGGACCGCGGCGAGGCCGAACGATGCCCCGCGGACACCAATTTTCAAAACCATAATGTACTCATAAGTCAAGTCTGTATCTTAGCATCTTCTGCCTGTTTTTCCCATCAGGGTGATTTTTAGTCTATTTTGAGTCTAGGTTTATTTTCAAAGTTTGCTCTTTCTTTTGCAAAATGTAGTTTGTAATAGACCGTTTCAACAATAAAAAGGTTGCTTCTTTTACGCTCATTTGTGTTTTTGAACTACGTAATGATCTGAATTCATGTGGCATCGTGATACGTAGGCAATCCTCATCGGATCCGGTCGCATTTTTACCGCAAAAATAAAACATAAAAGAGAAACAAAAAGAGAAGAAAAAATGATAAGAAAAGGGAAGCCTAAAAAGAATGTCGGAATGACGCATGCTTTCGTCGCAAACATGTAGAATTCACTTAACTGCATAGGTGCATCATGATCAACGTGAGGTTGCCTATCTGTTATTTATTTCGAATTAACCACTCGTGTGTCGTTGAGTTCTCCAGGTTTTTAGAAAGATGGTTGGTTTGGTGAAAGTCTGGCCTCGCACTCATACTTCACGAGGTCAAAGAGAAGTGTTCAACTACCTGTTGTTAAGACCGGAAGTAGTACTCACACTTACTTCACCAGGTCAAAAGGAAGTGTGGAAATGTCTTCAGAAATTCCGTTGCAAATAATCCCTGTTTCCGAGGAGAGCTCAATCTCAGCCGTCCTCACACCTGAATCCGCAACTGCGGAAGAAAATAGAATCCTACGACTCCGTATGTTGGAAATGCTGGACGACTGGAATAACGAAAAAGAACCGCCAAGTGTCGTCCCTGGATTCCCTGAGTTATTCTCCAGGTCAAGCGGGACTTCTAATGTCCCCATAAATTATCCCGCTACCTCATTCGGGTACCCAGCCACTTCAGCCTTCTCTGCTGGATCGCCTTCTGAGCCTCACCCCCGAATGTCAGCCACCGATGCAAGCATGAACATCTTTACTGCACTGCCCTCCCCGATTACGGCACAGCCTGCTACGTACAAGCCAAGCTTTGACTCATCCTCTTTTACATTCCAAGCACCCTCGTTCTCAATGGAACCAACTAGGCTCGCTACCAACACTAATCCTCCACCGCCTCAGTGCGAGCTTGCACCCGGGCAGGATCAGAACCCCAGAATTGCAGAACAAAATAAGATGGCCAAAAGAATGAGAAGCCTTGAACAAAGTTTGAAGAATATGCAAGGTTTGAGCGGACAGAAGAGCGTCTCTTACGCCGACCTATGCATGTTCCCTAACGTGCACCTGCCAGTGGGTTTCAAGACCCCAAAGTTTGAGAAATACGATGGGCACGGTGACCCCATTGCACATCTTAAGAAATATTGCAACCAATTGCGGGGAGCCGGCGGAAAAGAAGAATTGCTAATGGCATATTTTGGGGAAAGTCTAGTAGGGATAGCCTCGGAATGGTATATGGACCAGGAAATGTCCCGATGGCATATATGGGATGATCTCGCCAGAGATTTTGTGAAACAATTCCAGTATAACATCGACATTGCACCAGACCGAAATTCTCTGTCGAATTTGAAGAAGAAAGCTTCAGAGAATATGCTATTAAGTGGCGTGAGCAGGCGTCGAGGGTGAAGCCTCCCATGGATGAGGTAGAAATGGTCACTACTTTTCTCCAGGCTCAAGAGTCTGACTATTTCCAAAACATGATGTCAGCCATGGGAAAGCCGTTTGCAGAAGCAATTAAGATTGGAGAGATGGTGGAGAATGGTCTGAAAACAGGTAGGATTCTGAGTCAAGAAGCCATAAGGGCAACCTCCCAAGCCGTTCAAAGCGGGTCCGGAGGAATGGCAAGAGGGAAGAAAAAGGAAGAAACGACCATGGCAGCCTCGGAAGCAAGGGAATATCGTCATCCCAGGCCCCGTTTTCCGGAAAGAACCCCACAACACTACTACCCCCACTCAAATCTGGCATATGCTCATCAACCCTATATGGTCATGAATGCCCAGCCTTATGCCCATCCGCCGCAACAAGCCAACCGAGGCCAAGCTCCACCTCCCAGAAATCAGCCTCCTCACCGCAACCACTATAACCCACAACCTCCGCAGAATAACTTCCGCCCTCAGGAGCCACCTAGAAGGCGGACTTTCACGCCCATCGGTGAACCATACTCTACTTTGTTCCCAAAGCTAGTCCAGTTGGGTTTCTTGCAACCAATCCCTCAAACAAGGCAAAACCCGACGTCACCTTCTTACAAAGCTGGAGTCAGATGCGCCTATCATTCAGGGGCCGAGGGACACGATACAAATGATTGCTGGTCGTTGAAAAGAGTGGTCGAGAATTTGATAGAACAAGGGAAAATAGTGCTAAGGGACGAGGAGATCCCAAATGTGACTAACAATCCATTACCTGCTCACAATAATGGAACGCTGATCGGAATGATTTGCGAAGACAAAGAATTCGACCCTGCTTTGAAAGCTATAATTGCCATTGTAGACACGGGGAAAAGGCCTGAGACAGACCAGAAACCAGAAAAGGGGGAGGAGGCCAAGGCTATAAAGAGCGAGCCTGAAAAGAAGGTGGAGAAGAAAGTGGTACCGGTAAAGGATGGAGTTCTTTACATACCACGAGGTCGAGCTGAGAAGACGCAGAACTTCGGGATCAAAAAGGCAAAACCTATGTACGTGCCAAAAGGGGCCTATGTGGTCCGGGGGACGATTCAACCACCTCGGCTGAATGAGCCAGTGGTTATCGGACGCGTGCCACAAAAGTCGATGACCAACCCATCCACAGTGCCGTGGAATTATCAAAAGACTTTGGTAATGTACAAAGGTAAAGAGGTCATGGGAGAACTTCCAGAAAATACTTTCATTGGAAGGTATTCAAATACCCAAGAGCTGAACAACGCCACACAAAGGCGCTTCCCACCAAAGAAGCCTGTAAGCGTTGAAGAAGCGGAAGTGTTCTTCCAACAAATGAAAATACCGGATTACGAAGTGATAGATCAACTACGCAACTGCCCCGAGCAAGTGTTCATGCTATCATTGTTGATGAGGTCGGCCGAGCATCAAAAGATCTTACTGAAGACCCTGAATGAAGCATACGTGCCAGTTGAAACCTCGGTTGAACAACTGGAGCGAATGACAGAAAGATTCTTCGCCGTCAACCAAATCTCTTTCAGCAAAAACGATTTACCCCCAGAAGGAGCGGCACACAACAAGGCCTTGCATCTAACAGTTAAATGCGAGGACTACTATGTCAAGCGGGTAATGTTGGATGGGGGCTCAGGTGTTGACATTTGCCCGCTCTCCACGCTACAATGAATGGAAATTGAAACCGGAAGAATCCGACCCAACAATGTCTGCGTAAGGGCTTTCGACGGCATCAAGAGAGATACCATGGTGGAAATAGACCTGTTGTTGGTCATAGGGCCAGTCGAATTTGAAGTAACATTCCAGGTGCTCGACATGGATACATCCTACAATTTTCTCCTCGGCAGACCTTGGATCCATGCGGCAGGAGCTGTGCCTTCCACTCTTCACCAGATGGTGAAGTTTGAGTACGAAGACCGAGAGATCGTGGTCCATGGAGAAGACGAGCATGCTATTTATCGGGACCCATCCATCCCATATCTTGAACCAAGAGAAGGGAGCGAACATACGGTCTATCAAGCTTTCGAGATTGTACTAGCAGAGCAGCATGAAGAGGGAATACCTTGCCCCCAGCCTTTCTTGTCTAACGCCTCGGTCATGGTGGCCAAAGAGATGATCCGGCATGGATTTAGGCCAGGGAAAGGGCTTGGACGAACCCTGCAGGGAATAACAGAACCTATCACCTTGCCGACCACCAAGAAACCTTTTGGACTAGGTTTCAAACCCACTCCAGGAGATGAAGAGTGGGCAAAGAAAAGGAAAAATGAGAGTTGGAAGTTACCTCGACCATTGCCGGATTTATATGAAACCTTCATCAGGCCAAGATACACCGAAGAAGAAGACGATGAGGTCTTCACGGCTGAGGAAATCGAGGAGATATGTGGGGCAATGAGAGAAATGCTCTACGAGACTCACATGGTTCAACCAGGTGAAGGCACAAGCACCGCTGAGATGCTATACATGGGGCCGAACGCCAAACTTTGAAACTGGGAGGCCACGCCATTCCCGACTAGACGGAAGTCCGGGTAGACCTGTCCTGCCACCTTTCCTGTGTCACAAGTTATCTCCAGGACATAACTTGAATGTTTTCTTCCTTTCAATTGTTGTTTTGAATTCCTAAGTTGTAAACATTGTTGTCTTCCAACTTCCCAAAGAAAATAAAAAAAATCATCATTGCTTTCCCATTCTTTCTTTTGTTCTGATTTTTGTTATTTTTCCTTTTATCTTTCCTTTCAGTTATAATAATGCGGCTTTAAATGTGACATGCTTGCGGACTTCACGCCCAGATCACAACGAGCTATTTAACTGTGAATTAATGAACCCGAAACCAGAATATGATGAAGAAGAAGCTTTTAGGGAAATAAACCAAGAGTTGGAACATTTTGAGAATAAACCTAAGCCGAATCTGAATGACACCGAACCGGTTAATTTTGGAACTCCTGAAGAAATCCGGGAGACCAAAATAAGCATTCACACGGACAAGAAAACGCGAGATGCGATAATTTAACTTCTTTTTGAATTTAAAGACGTGTTTGCTTGGTCATACGATGACATGCCGGGACTAGGTGTTGACCTAGTGGTTCATAAATTGCCGATTCATCCTGATTGTCCTCCAGTTCAACAAAAGCAACGAAAGTTCAAAACTGAGGTCAGTGATAAGATTAAAGAGGAGATCACCAAAAAATTGAAAACGGGAGTGATTCGGGTAGTCCAGTATACAACATGGTTGGCAAATGTGGTTCCAGTACCGAAAAAGGACGGGAAGACTCGGGTATGTGTAGATTACCGAGATTTGAATAGAGCAAGTCCCAAAGATAATTTCTCACTGCCCAACATCCACATCCTCGTTGATAATTGCGCCAAACACGAGATACAGTCTTTTGTAGATTGTTACGCTGGGTATCATCAGGTATTGATGGATGAAGAGGACGCCGAGAAAACTGCCTTCACCACGCCTTGGGGCACCTACTGTTATCGGGTCATGCCATTTGGTTTGAAGAATGTTGGGGCTACTTACATGAGGGCCATGACTGCCATTTTTCATGACATGATGCATCAGGAAATAGAGGTGTACGTGGGCGACGTAATAGTCAAGTCCAAGACGCAGGATAATCACTTCCAAGACTTGAGGAAATTCTTCGAGAGAATAAGGAAGTATGACCTGAAGCTGAACCCAGCCAAATGTGCTTTCGGAGTTCCGTCGGGCAAACTTTTGGGCTTCATCGTAAGCAGGAGAGGTATCGAACTAGATCCAACTAAGATAAAATCCATCAGAGATCTACCTCCCCCAAGAACGAAGAAAGACGTGATGAGTTTGTTAGGCAGGTTGAACTACATCAGTCGAATTTATTGCCCAGCTGACAAGCACGTGTGAGCCCATATTCAAGCTGTTAAGGAAAGATGCGGCGATCAAATGGACAGCTGAGTGTCAAGAAGCCTTTGATAAGGTCAAAGAATACCTTTCAAATCCCCCAGTTTTGGTCCCCCCAGAGCCAGGGAGACCGCTGTTCTTGTATCTGACAGTCTTGGAAAACTCCTTCGGTTGCATCCTCGGACAACATGACATAACCGGAAAGAAGGAGCAAGCAATCTACTACTTGAGCAAGAAATTCACTGGCTATAAGGCCAAATACACTCTGCTGGAAAGAACCTGTTGCACTCTGACATGGGTTGCTCAAAAGCTGAGACATTATCTTCAAGCTCACACTACCTTCCTCATAAGCAGGTTGGATCCTCTGAAGTATATATTTCAGAAACCAATGCCTACTGGAAGACTGGCTAAGTGGCAAATCTTGCTTACCGAATTCGACATAGTCTATGTTACTCGCATGGCAATGAAAGCCCAGGCGCTAGCAGATCACTTGGCCGAAAATCCGGTCGATGAGGAATACCAGCCATTGAGTACCTACTTTCCCGATGAAGAAGTAAACACCGTAGAAGTGGTCTCGGAGGACGCTCATGTTTGGAAGATGTTCTTTGATGGAGCCGTGAATGCCAAAGGTGTAGGGATAGGGGCAATTTTGATTTCGCCTTTTGGTCAGCATTATCCCGCCACAGCTAGACTGCGTTTCTTTTGCACAAACAATACAGCTGAGTATGAAGCCTGCATTATGGGCATGCATATGGCGATCGATCAGGATGTCGAAGACTTACTGATTATGGGAGATTCTGACCTGATTATCCGGCAAGCCCAAGGTGAATGGGAAACTCGGGATGTCAAATCCCTTACTGACAGCACGTGGAAGACCTCGGCAAACATTTTAAATCAATAGAATTCAGGTATATCCCGAGGAGTCACAATGAACTGGCAGATGCACTTGCTACTCTGGCTTCAATGCTACCCTACCCGGGCAACGCCCACGTCGATCCTTTGGAAATCCAAATCAGGGAAAGACACGGTTACTGCAATGTAATCGAGGCGGGATCAAATACGCAGCCTTGGTACCATGACATCAAGAGGTTCTTGAAGACGCAAGAATACCCCGAGCATGCTACTAGAGATCAAAAGAGAACCATTAGGCGACATGCAAGTGGTTTCTTTCTGAGCGGTGAATTGTTGTACAAGAGGACCCCGGACCTCAACCTCCTAAGATGTGTCGACGTCGAGGAGGCGAGAAAGATCATGCACGAAGTACACGCAGGTGTGTGCGGACCTCACATGAACGGGTATGTCTTAGCGAAGAAAATCCTTCGAGCAGGTTATTACTGGATGACCATGGAAAAGGACTGCTTTAGCTTCGTTCGGAAGTGTCATCAGTGTCAGGTGCACGGTGATTTGATTCCTGCACCTCCCACGGAACTGCATCCCATGTCTGCACCTTGGCCATTTGTCGCTTGGGGCATGGACGTCATTGGACCAATCGAGCCAAAGGCTTCGAATGGACACAGATTTATACTGGTTGCCATCGATTACTTCACAAAATGGGTAGAGGCTGTCACTCTCAAGTCAGTCACTAAAAAAGCTGTAGTGGATTTTGTACACTCAAATCTTATCTCTCGTTTCGGTATTCCTGCGACTATCATTACAGATAACGCAGCAAACTTGAACAGTCACTTGATGGGAGATGTATGCGAGCAATTCAAGATAACGCATAGGAATTCTACTCCTTATCGGCCGAAGGCCAATGGTGCTGTGGAAGCGGCGAACAAAAACATCAAGAAGATTTTGAGGAAAACGATCCAAAGTTCCCGACAGTGGCATGAGCAGTTACCATTTGCATTGTTGGGGTATCGCACTACGGTACGCACGTCAGTAGGAGCAACTCCTTATCTTTTGGTTTATGGGACCGAGGCTGTGATACCAGCAGAAGTAGAAATCCCTTCGCTTCGAACCATTGTTGAAGCAGAAATTGAAGACAGCGAGTGGGTCAGGACTCGGTTAGAGAATTGATTTTGATCGATGAGAAGCGAATGGCCGCGGTTTTTCACGGACAGTTGTACCAGCAAAGAATGGCACACGCTTACAGCAAGAAAGTCCGACCCAGGAATTTCGAGGTAGGTCAGCTGGTACTGAGGCGTATTCTGCCACATCACCAGGAAGTGAAAGGGAAATTTGCTCCAAATTGGAAAGGCCCATACATCATCAGAAAAATATTGCCGAGAGGAGCATTGTATATAGGTGATATCGAAGGAAATGACCCCGAAACAGCAGTAAATGCAGATGCAGTCAAGAGATACTACGTCTGAGTGATGCCTCGGCGATCCTGACACATTTGAAATGCTGAAGGTTTTATTCCCACTATCGACTCTCTCTACAAGCCCTTTGAGCCGGACACATCCCTTCGGCGACTTTACAAAAAAAAAAAACATTGATTGAGACCCCTGAACTATGTTTGACTTGATTCCGAAAGGATACGTAGGCAGCCTCTCCCTGAGGTTCAGTCGCACCAACAATAAAATCCCATTCACCCTGAAATTGAAACCGGGGCACGTCAAGTGGTTTAGATCATCTACTTTTCTTTGCCAAACACAAGCCTTCCAGAACCACAATTACCAAAGGTAACGGGGAACCAAAAAACGTCACAAATGGAGACCGTTACACTGTAAATTGAGAGAGATAAAATGAGAGAGTCTCATCGGTGAAAACCTTCGGGCACCGCGAGGTGACGGGAGTAGAGAGACCGAAATGAGAGAGTTTTTTTAGTAAAAACTCACAAAGAGTGCTATCAAGCGATGACAGGAAGAGAAATGAGAGAGGTCAGCCAGTGAAAACCCGTAAAGGGCGCTGTTGGCCGAAAGAATGACTCTACCCAAGGAGGTCTCGGCAAAGTTCCACCGGTTTGGAATCACAGATCCGTTTTGGTTCAGGGAAACGCAAGCTCATGGAAGGTCAGGCGTCCAATCCAAAGAGCATGTCATGTCATTTAAAGCCAGCAATATATTCCTCAGATAAGTCTTTCTCGTCCCGAATGGGGCACTCCTTTTCTGAAATTTGTTTTATCTTTTCTTTGTTTTTCTTCGAATCTCTTTCATGTTTAACCCCAAGTTCTAGATATACCGGAAAGGACATGTGGCAGGTTTGGTTGCATGGAATTCCGTTTCATGAAGGAAAACACCTCGTTTCGTTGGTACGCATGTCCAAACCTGATGAATCATGATGTTTGACGGCGTTCGAAGTAAAGAGGAAAGAGAGAAATTTCCCCAGCAAGTCCGCCTCGGACAAATCCCCACAGGGCTTCCCTTTGTACGAATCCGCACAAAGAATCCACTTTGTAAATATTCCCCAAAAGGTCTGCTCCAGCGAAATCCACACAGATTTTCCCTTGTACAGATCCCCACAGGTTCTTCCCTTTGTTTAAAAAAAAAAATGAGACACAAATCCCCATCACATCCCCAGCGAGTCCCTTTGTAAAAATTCCCCAACAAGCTTACCCCAACAAATCCTAGAAAGCCCGCTTTGAAACAAATCCCCAGCATGCCCCGTTGTACAAAAATCCACACAAAGAATCCACTTTGTAAATATTCCCCCACAGAGTTTCCTTTTGTACGAATCCCCACAGAATACCTCCAATAAAATCCCCGTTGAGAATCTCCAAGCAAAACGGGACAAAAAAAAATAGCCTTACGAGGCAAATCATCACAGAATCTGGAAATACAAGCCTGAGCAGTCTAAAGGGTTTCGCCATTTGAATCCAATCAATGGCAGGACTTCGCAACAGAAATAAGGACGCAACAAAGCAACTGGGAACGATCAAGGTCATCGAACCGACCGTCATTTCCGAACTAACAATTGTTCTTTGTCTGAAAAGTTGAAACAGGTATAATCCAAGACAACCGTGCAAGAAGAAGGTGTCGCCCAAAGAAGAAGGTACATGGGTACAGAAATATTTTGGCAATAAGGAACTCACTCGAAAGGTAAGTTTCCACGAGACTCCCTTTTATCTTCTACTAAAACAAGAAAATCCAAAAAAAAAAAAAGAGGTTAGCTAGCATTCTCGAACTTTACCCCCAACCAGTCAGCATTAGGGTTTTAAACCCTAAACTGAACTTTTCCATTTAGTCAGCATTAGGGTTTTAAACCCTAAACTGAACTTTTCCTTCAGTCAGCATTAGGATTTTAAATCCTAAACTGAACTTTTCCCTTCAGTTAGCATTAGGGTTTTAAACCCTAAACTGAACTTTTCCATTTAGTCAGCATTAGGGTTTTAAACCCTAAACTGAACTTTTTCATTTAGTCAGCATTAGGGTTTTAAACCCTAAACTGAACTTTTCCTTTCAGTCAGCATTAGGGTTTTAAAACCCTAAACTAAACTCTTCCCTTTCAGTCAGTATTAGGGTTTTAAACCCTAAACTGAACTTTTTCCTTTAGTCAGTATTAGGGTTTTAAACCCTAAACTAAACTTTCCTTTTAGTCAGCATTAGGGTTTTAAACCCTAAACTGAACTCTTTCCTTTAACAGCATTAGGGTTTTAAACCCTAAACTGAACTTTTCCATGCAGTCAGCATTAGGGTTTTAAACCCTAAACTGAACTTTTCCATTCAGTCAGCATTAGGGTTTTAAACCCTAAACTGAACTTTTCCATGCAGTCAGCATTAGGGTTTTAAACCCTAAACTGAATTTTTCCTTTAGTCAGCATTAGGGTTTTAAACCCTAAACTGAACTTTTCCAGCCAGTCAGCATTAGGGTTTTAAACCCTAAACTGAATTTTTCAATTTAGTCAACATTAGGGTTTTAAACCCTAAACTGAACTTTTCCCATTTAATCAGCATTAGGGTTTTAAACCCTAAACTGAACTTCTTCCCTTTCAGTCAGCATTAGGGTTTTAAACCCTAAACTGAACTCTTGCCTTCAATCAGCATTAGGGTTTTAAACCCTAAACTGAACTTTTCCCATTTAGTCAGTATTAGGGTTTTAAACCCTAAACTGAACTCTTTCCTTCAGCTGAACTTTTCCTTTAGTCAGCATTAGGGTTTTAAACCCTAAACTGAACTTTTTCTGTTAATCAGCATTAGGGTTTTAAACCCTAAACTGAACTTTTCCTTCAATCAACATTAGGGTTTTAAACCCCAAACTGAACTTTTCCATTTATTCAGCATTAGGGTTCTAAACCCTAAACTGAACTTTTCCATTCAGTCATTATTAGGGTTTTAAACCCTAAACTGAACCTTTCCCTTTAGTCAGCATTAGGGTTTTAAACCCTAAACTGAACTTTTTCCTTTAGTCAGCATTAGGGTTTTAAACCCTAAACTGAACTTTTCCATTTAGTCAGCATTAGGGTTTTAAACCCTAAACTGAACTTTTCATTTAGTCAGCATTAGGGTTTTAAACCCTAAACTGAACTTTTCCATTTAGTCAGCATTAGGGTTTTAAACCCTAAACTGAACTTTTCCAGCCAGTCAGCATTAGGGTTTTTAAACCCTAAACTGAACTTTTTCCTTTAGTCAGCATTAGGGTTTTAAACCCTAAACTGGACTTTTTCTGTTAATCAACATTAGAGTTTTAAACCCTAAACTGAACTTTTCCTTTAATCAGCATTAGGGTTTTAAACCCTAAACTAGACTTTTTCTTTAATCAGCATTAGGGTTTTAAACCCTAAACTGAACTTTTCCATTTAGTCAGCATTAGGGTTTTAAACCCTAAACTGAACTTTTCCTTTCAGTCAGCATTAGGGTATTAAAATCCTAAACTGAACTTTTCCTTTAGTCATCATTAGGGCCCCAACCCTAAACTGAACTTTTCCCAGTTGGTCAGCATTAGAGTTTCAACTCTAAACTGAACTTCTCCCCAGCTAGTCGGTATTAGGGCTCCAACCCTGAACTGAGCATTCATATCCTCTTTCACCAATTTTATGAACTTCCTGGCGAATAATTCACGAAATTTTCCTAGTGAAACTGGAGCAGAAAATTTCGTTCGTTTGTTTTTCCCCACAGGTCTAACCTCGAGCCACACAGATCGAAACGACCCACGGGATGAGTCTCAACTCAGAATCAAAGAAGAAAAAGACAAAAAGAAGATGTCCCGAGATACCGGAGAAAATGGAAGGCGGATCGCTCCAAGATTTGATTAAGGTCCCGAACTATGCCAGTCGCGTCTCACTCAGTATCCCAGAGATTAAACAAGCACCTACAACTCGCAAGCATCAAGATTCGGATCGGAGTCTCCAAGCAAAATCAGCTAAGACCCAAGATCAAGTCGCAAAAGAATCATAGATAGGGATCTTGTAACTAGCAGTTGACATGCATATAAGTATTTAGTTCAGTTTCAATCTTTCTTTGGTTGTAATAAGGCGGTCAGTAAAGCAACGGTGACAACAGCAACAGCAGTAACAGCAAGCATTGCAATCCCATGGTAGTCCCAGCTATCAAGAATTTCCCGAACTACATTGACCTGATTCCTGTTTAGCCCAGAATATGTAGGAAATCTTCGAAGCAAAGATTCGGTCAGATCTTTCAAAACATGCTTCACACGGAGTAGTCCATAGGCAAAAATCGCTCATATCCGCTCACTTTATCTTTGCACGAAAACTCTTCGTGTTTCCGAACAAAGAGGGGCAGCTGTGAGCACGTGATTTTTGTTTTACGCGACAATCACTCCAAAAGAAACAAAAAATAATAGCGATCGGCCTTGCTGTACAATTTTTGGATTTTTCACGTGGCATTTTATTGATTATCTATGATTTTTGTCCATTTTTTTATTATTAAAACAAAATACAAAAAATGTGTGTGTCATGTGCAGTTTGAACCGTAATCCGGTTATTAAATAGAAAAATCATAAATATGCATCTTTGTCCGTGATTGTTGTTTTGTTTAATTTTACTTGCTTTAAATATTTTAATATATGTGTGCAAATAATTGTATTAAGTGTTTAATTAATGAATTTTAATTTGATTTACTTAGGTTTTGTTTTAAAATAAAAAATATAATAAAAAGAGAGTGCAGAATTGGGTTGAAATCAGTTTGGGCCTATTTTCGTTTTAATTCGAGGCCCAAAATCAAACCCAAAACCCATGTGTACCCGGTCCACACCAGCTGACGTCCAGAGCGTCCAAACGACGTCGTAGTGATCGAGTCTGATCTAGGCCGTTGATCTCAGATTGATCAACGGCCAAGATCACATTCCCCATACCCACTGATGAACCCGACCCATTCCACCCGGACCGACCCAAACCCCTTTAGGATGAAACGACACCATTCCCTACCAGCCAAAAGATCCTGACCCTTCATCTCACCCCATCCAACGGCCAGGAATCGACCCCTCACTAACTATATAAGCCTATAACCATACCCCACGCCCCATCCAAACACCCCCCTACCTTTCTTTGTCTTCACAGACCACCCCCTTTGAACCCTAGCCGCCCCCTTTTCCCCTCACCGTTAATCCCGGCGGCATGAACGCCGGTGGCCCTCACCTTAACACCATAGACACTCCTCACCATCCTGAACCCAAATCCACCAGCCACTTAGCTCGAATCCCCTCCCACCTTCTCGAATCTTCATTTGAAGATTCGAGTTGGAACCTGACTTACACCAATTGACCCCAGTTTCACACCAGACAGTCCCCGGACCCCCCTCGTGACCAAACCATGCTTGGTTTGGTCCGAATTTAACCATGGAAGCCCAAGTCCCAAATCTACCGTCTACGAACCCTAGAAACCCCAAGCATGGTCCGTGTCTGTTTAAGCCAAGAGATTAGGGTCTAATGGACCTTAATCGAAGTGTTTCTCATTTGAGAAACACTTCGATTAAAGTCCGTTCAACCTTAAGAAGGGTTTGTTCAAACACAAGCTGATTTTTCTGATTTTTCTTTCAAAGATTTTAAGGTAAGTTTGTTTTCTCTTCTTTATTTCAGTTCGTGTGTTTGTTAAAGGTCTGTTCGTATGGCCAAACATCTTGTTTAATTTGTGTTTTGAATTTTACCAACTGTTCTGCACACCTTGCATGGACCTCTGTATTTGGTCAAATGTTTCCTCATTCACCGATAATGTGTGTGTATGTAAACTGCATAATCGACTGAATTGAAATTGTTTGAGTAATCAATCTCCAAGTTAACCTCTGTGTTGACAGTGCAATCTGAACCCTTGGTGCAATACTGTTTAATTCTAATCCTTGGCTTTGATTGTATATGTTGTAATTAGTATAGTCGATTCGATACATATCGTCGAATAGTTTTAGCTGTTTGAATGGTAACAGTTTGATTTGTCTTGCTGAACATTGTTTGAATCAAATTGAGAATCAACTATAGCTACTTATAATTGATGTATTTGAATCAGAAATATAAAAGGATTGGTTTTGTTTAGTTGCAGTCAGAATTGGAGGGCATGTGCACAACATGTGCACTTGTGCACAACATGTGCATAAAGGCCTCTGTTAAGTTTAAAATAGTTTGACAGCATATGCTGTCAGATTATATTCTGCTGCCCATATTCCGCTTTAGTTCAGAAATAATAAACCTTACTTAAAAAGTAAGTCTGCCAGGGAATATCATGGGGGTGTTTTTTATTTAAATAGTAAGTGGAAACTAAAAAGAAGACAGCACATGGGAGGGTTTTTCTGATTGATGAACAGGCTGTTAAGGGGCTGAGTTTTAGGCTTATAAGAGGGGGGAAGAAAACATAGAGAAGGGGGAGACACAGATACACATAGGGAACTCAGATTGAACATTGATAATAAGAGTTCTGAAAAACAGAAAACTGGAAAAGAATTCTTCTTGATAACTCAAGTAGATTTCAAAACTGAAAATGGGCACTGGATTTTGAAAAGAAAAGAGATAGTGAGAGAAAAATAGAGGTGCTTATACAGACACACATACGAGGGAGAAAAACATACAGAAATCAGAAATTGTTTTCTTCCTGCTGTTTGTTCGATTCTCAGTTTGTTCAACCTATTTAGTCAGTTCTGTTTTCTTTCAAGTATCAGCTAAGTTTATTGGTTGGTTTGCATTGGTTGATTCTCTTGGAATTGGATTGTCTGGATTTCTGTTTCTATACTACTGGTCATTGCTGTCATTCTGCCATTTTTTCCATCGGCTCTAGTTGCCTCTTGCACTGGGATTTTGTTCTATTTGTTACCTGCTGTCACTGCTGCTGTTTGGTATTGCTTCTGTTGCTCTACTGACCCCTTGCTTCTTCTGTTGTATCCAACATCCAGGTACATACTAGAACTTTGCATCTGATGTAACAATGAAAGCATGAAATAAAAGATATGCGGGAGTTTAATCATTCGTTGCTGCAGTTACAGTTTTTACGAATGTTATTAGATTTGTGTAACTTGTTTAGTTTGTAATTCAATAAAGAAACACATTAGGTAGCCTTGTACTTAATTGCAGCTTAGTTCGTCTTAAATTGTGATTTCAGTTGTTTAGTGGGTTGTCTGATAAGGAATGTATGAGTGTTTTGGCACACAGATAATTAGATAACCTTTCGACTAATATTCTGCATGTATAGAACAGAATGCCTTAATCTTGCCAGATATGATGTAGTTTTATTGGATCTTTTTAGGCAGTTCACATGATCCTGTTCAAACTCTATTAGTAATAGTTTCCGATAAGTTAATTCCACTGACCTGGTTTAAATAAGCGAGTTTCAAACTCGGATCTGAAGAACATTTATCATAAGCTTTTAGCAGTTCTATTGATCTTGTATATTAATTTCCCCTGACAATTTAACAACATGTTCATCCATGAAATATGGCACAAAACAATTCACGCCTCATAAACAACTAATCAGATAATCAAATAAGAATCCGAAGTTGGTCAAGCATGTAATTAGCACGCAATCCTCTTTCTTTCATTTTATTAGAGACAAACACGATAGAAATGTAGTCACTATAGGTTTATCCTCTTAAATAAAATTGAGACGAGCCTCGACAAACAAAAATGCATAAGCTGCGGGGCCCTCTAAATGTATATATTAAAATACTTAGAATTCGGGACAGGTCGTTTAGCGAATTTTACGGCCTTCCCAAAATAACAATACACTAGTTGCTTTAGGTGCACCTTTTAATAATTTAACCTTCTTAAATACGGGTGCGCATTGATGTGACCCAAATCTAAATCTCAACGGAGTCGAAATATGTCGACGACCACGGGTGCATTGATTGTGACGTGGTTCGAGATGCATTTTCACGACGTTGCAATTCTATAATAATAATAAAAACGGTTTTAAACTTAATAAAAGCACATAAGTCACAACATGTATTTAATCAGATATTTAGCCATTATAACAATTTAAGCGACCGTGCTAGAACCACGGGATCTGAGGGTGCCTAACACCTTCCCTCGGGTCAACAGAATTCCTTACTTAGAATTTCTGGTTCGCAGACTTCATTTGGAAAAGTCGAAAATTTCCTCGATTCGGGATTCAAGACAAACCGGTGACTTGGGACACCAAAAGCCAAACCTTTCCCAAGTGGCGACTCTGAATTAAATAAATAATCCTATTTCGAATATTGTCACTTAAATTGGAAAAACTCCCCTCGCACATTTTTACCCTTCGGGGCGGGGCGCGCAAAAGGAGGTGTGACACTTGGTGCATTGTCATTTTATTCATCTGATTTGCTAATCTCGCTATATCTACCCTCATGGCTGAGAAATTATCAAGCTCAATCACACTTGCTGCCTTTTGTTTAAGTGCTCTTTGTGGTTCCCCATCTCCTTGCCAACTATTATCATGAGTAGTGAAATTGTTTAGCAGGATATGGATCTCACTATACGGTCTTGCCATGCAACTAACCCCCACATGCTGAGTCAAGATTCATCTTTAATGCCTCGTCCAACCCATCAACGAAAGTGTGACCCAATACCTCATCAGTATGACAATGATGTGAGCAGTCTCTAAGTAGCTTCTTGTATCTTTAACAAGTTTGACGAAGAGTCTCGCCATCTCGTTATTGAAACCCAAAAATCTGGCTCCTCAGCGACTTTGTCTTCTTAGTGGGAAAAAACTTGATTAAGAATTTCCTTTCTAGATCATCCCAAGTATTGATTGAGTTTGCGTGCTCCTTTTGCAACCATTTCTTAGCTTCCCCTATCAATGAAAAAGGAAACAGTGTCAGCCTGACATAGTCCTTGGAAATGTTTGGATAATTGTAAGTGTCTGTAATTTCCAGGAAGTTCTGAATATGCCTATGCGGGTCTTCATGAGATAGACCTACATATTGCCTTGTGGATTGGATCAGTTGTACCATGTACTGTTTCAGTTCAAAGTGACCCGTAATATCAGGCTTCATAATCGCTTGAGTCATAAGAGCCAGATTGGGCCTTGCGGCTTCTATCACCGGGCGCTCTTCATTACCTGCCATCTCTATTGGCTGTGGTTGAACTACAATGTCCAACTCTCTTTTAATTCTAGTTCTAACTTCCACTTCCCTCCACACTCTATGAAGTGTTCGTTCGATTTCAGGATCAATATGAAGGAGATTGTTTGCGCTTTTACTCCTTCACATTCAAGAGAAGAGCCTGCGTTATCACAAATAAAGCAAGCTAAAAAAAATTAAAACTTGAACAAATAACGAATAAAAGCTTAACTTAACTAAACAATCAATAACTAAGTCCCCGGAAACGACGCCAAAAACTTGTTGGGACCAAAAACACACGCAAGTATACATGGTCGTCAAGTAATAAAGTGACTCGAAAGTCGGATGTCGAACCCGCAGAGTCTTAGATTGATCGTTAATTAAGCAAGCTAAAATCAATTAATTGTCCAAGATAATCAAGAGTGATGTTCTTCTATTAGTCTACTATTGCGGAAATTAAACAAATATCAACTAAATCAACAAGAATGCAAATGGGTATTATGAGACTTTAATTCAGAGGAGATGAAGATTTCAGGGTTGTGGTTAGTTTATTAATCCTATTAAGTTCAATAATCACACTCGTTATTCCAGATTATCTATGGTTGCTAATTAATCGGATCTTTTATATGAATAGCATGTTTCAATAATACTACTCGTCTGCCCACAATATATCAACCATATATTCCTATGGTATTGAGTCTATCATGAACGAATATAATACGGTATTTAATTAAGCAAGATTATTAGGTATATTTCTGTCCTAACAGTAAAATCTTCCCCCGAGCCACGGGTTTAGAAACAAACTCTCTTTAATTCTACTCTAATCTAAACATGGTTTTCCCAAGCATAGCATAGATAGTTAATAGAACTCAACTGCTGACCAGACAATTAAGCAATTATGCACAAAATTAGAGAAACAACCACAAGATGATAATCCGAATTAACGAAGATGTAATTAATAAACGTTAATAATCATGTCAACCACAACCCTAGAAATTAGAGTGCTTAGCCACTCATGTTCGTAGCAACAATTTTCCAAGTATTTTGCATAAACAAATTACAAAGCAAAGATGAAGGAATGAAGAACTCAATGATTTCCTCCTCCAACGAATGTTCCAACCGTTTTCTCCCTTTCAAAATAGTCCCCCTAGGTCTAAGATGTCTCAAAAGTCCTCAAAATATAGTTTTTATATGTATTTATACCAAGTAGGGTCGGGCCCAGACGAAACACCCTTTCCTGCGCGAAATAGGACTCTGGCTCTGTAAAATTTGTACAGGTGCGCTGCACCCTGCACCGCACCTTGCGCCGTGCTGGTGGAGATTATCAGCAGCCTTGCATTTTCTTGTCATGCCAGCTTTTACACTGCTGCGCCGCACTCTGCGGCGCCCCATGCGGCGCGGTACTGAGAATTTGTGAAAATGCAAAACATGAAAATTGTAGCTCTTTCAAATAGCTTTCCAAGGATTTATTGTGGAGCCCAAAGGAGTTCTGAGCGAAAAGCTATGTGCATTTTACTAGACAATGCGTCGTATGCCCGCTCGATTCTCCGTTTCGTTCTTAATTACTATCATCCGTTGATCCCCGAACACGATCCCGGCTTAATTCCTTGGGCTTTTACTCAGACTTCAAAGCTCCAAATCACTTGAATTCATTCCATAACATCTACATTGCTCGGAATCACTCCTACAAGGCATAAAACACATATTTAGTGCAAAACACTAGCGATTAAAGCTCAAACTCAATTAAAGTGCAGTAAATTAGAGTGTAATAAGCGACTAAAATACACAATTATAGCCTATCATCAAGCAACCTATGTTTTTACTGTATCTTTTGGACATCATGACCAAAAAAACAAGCTGTAAATATAGTAGGTACAAAAAAAAACATTTCCTTATAAAGCAAGGGAAGAAATTGTAGCTTTTTTTTCACATTTAATAGTAGTAGGTATAAAAGAAATTTAACAGTATAGTAGGTATAAAAGAAACTCAAGTCTTAATCAGAAATCCTTTAAGATTACTGTATTCTGTAAAACATTGCCACATGCATGAAACTTAATTCTGAGCCAATTTCAGAAGTAATCAAAAAGGAAAAAAACTTAGAACGTAATAATCCAGAAAAGTAACCTTTTTTCTCCATCAAATAAGCATTCAAATATATATATATATATATCTTTTAATTTATTTATTAATTAGCAAAGCTTTTAATTTGTTTATGACTAGCAAAAGGCAGGAAGGTAAGAAAGGAAAATTTTGTGTTCTTGTTTGGTTTGTTAAAATAAACTATAAGAAAATTAAAAGAGAGAAAATAATACTATATCATTTTCATTCAGTCATCACAAAATTCTGTTCCTCCCTTGAAAATTGCTACTATTACTGTCTTTTAAAAAACAATTTCCTTTCTATATATCTTTCTTTCTCCAATATTGTACTACACAAAAGATATATACAGTTAGATCTTTTTATAACCTTTATTATAACAGTCAAGTTTTCTTAGGAATCATTTTTAATATTATGTTATAATATATGTTCTCAATAACAACACTTCACTATAGCAATCACAAAATGTCGAAACAAACGATGCTCTTATAGAGAGATCTGGTTGTATTTGGCTTTTAATGTTATTTTACTTATTCTGTGAGTAGGAAGGGAGGGGGAGTCACTGCCCCTCTTTTGGGACCCGAGGCTTGCAGGCCGATCAGGATGAAAGACATTATCAGGTGGGGAGTTTAGCTGGGGCGGCACATCTATTAAAAGATAACACACGTATTCTAGATGAGCTCAACGGGAACAGAAATCTCATATGGAACAGAAGGGTAAAAGTTCGTTTGATTTTGATTTCAGTATGAAAACGAACGGTAAAAGCGTGATCGAACGATCCTTTAGACCTTCAGAATTCGAAGCTAGAGATGTCACAAAAGTTATCACAGGGATAACTGGCATGTAACAACTAAGCATTCATAACGACGTTACTTTTAAAAATAAAAAATAAAAAATAGTAAATATATGACTCTATATATAGAATACAATTGTGTGCATAACCACATGTCTTTAAACCATCAAAAATCCATGAACCCTTGGAGGGAATATTAAAACTATAAATTCTTGTTCAATTCTTTTAAAGCCATGGCACCAAAATCTTTCTTCTTGTTCTTCTTAGCCCTTTTATTGTGTAATTATACAATTAAAAGCCAAACCATTCCAAAATTCACATCAATTCTTGTTTTTGGTGATTCAACAGTTGATACTGGAAATAACAACTATATATTCACTCTATTTAAAGGCAATCACCCACCCTATGGAAAAGACTATTATAACCCTATTCCAACAGGTAGATTTTCAAATGGAAAACTTGTACCAGATATATTAGCATTTTTATTAAAGTTAAAAAAATATGGTGTGCCACCATATTTACAGCCAAATTTAATGGCTAATGATTTAAAAACTGGGGTTTGTTTTGCATCAGCTGGTTCAGGATATGATGATTTAACAAGTTCAATTTCTGGAGTAATTCCAATGAGAAAACAATTGGAATATTTTAAAGAATATTTGGAGAAATTGAAAGGGTATTTTGAAGAAAAAGAAGCTGAAAAAATAGTGAAAGGTGCTTTGGTTATTGTTAGTTCAGGGAGTAATGATTTTATTTTTAATTTTTATGATATTCCAACAAGAAGGGTTGAATTTAACATGAATGAGTACCAAGATTTTCTGCTAGACAAGCTGCAATTTTTTGTCAAGGTTATTATCTATCACATCCCTCTCTTCTTATTTAATGTACACTTTTCTTGAATTGATCCTTTACATTGCTAGACGGGAGCCTTGGAGCAACAGTAAAGTTGTCTCCGTCATGTATGTTTTACAAGTCATGGGTTCGAGTCATGAAAGTAGTCATTAATGCCTACATTAGAGTAGGTTGTCTCTTTTACACCTCTAAGGGTGTGATCCTTCCCGGACCCTGCATGAATGTAGAATGCTTTGTGCACCGGGCTGCCCTTTTACACTACTAAAAATACGCGTTATTCCGAGGAGCAAAACCGACGAGTTTTTACCTCATACAGCTTGGGTCAAAGACAAGGAGAAAGGTTAGAAGCGACGGGGAAACCTAGCAAGTTGTCGGTCGAGGTGGGGATAAGCTTGCTTCTTCACAAGCCTATCCCCTCGAGAAAAACGACTTAATATTGTTAGCCCTTCGCGTTTTTTCCACTCTATCCCATTTCATTTTGGGATAGGTGCCTTATTACTAAAATAATAAGTGAAGTAGTCATCGTCTGACCAATTTGGCTCGAGCAGAATACCATCGGTAATAAAAGGATTTATGTTTTTTTGTTAATTCAGATTCTTAATTGGGTTAACTTCAATATTTTTCTTTGTTTAACCATCTGGTATTCGATTCACACTTATGAGAAAAAGGTCATAAAACATGCATTACATTAATAGAGATCTATATGAGAGGAAAGTCACACCAAATAGTCAAATTTACTTATAATTACCTCATTATTAATTTAATTTTATAAATGCTTTTTATGTCGTAAGTACATATCATTTAAACTCGTATATATTGTGACATTTCTATTATTACCTGATATTGCTTTTGTTTTCATTTTCTATTATACTGTTGTTGTTACTATTTCTTTGACTTTTTTACAACTGTATTTCTTTTTCTATACTGTTGCGATTATGCATGCTTGCTTCGAGCCGAACGTCTATTGAAAATAGTCTCTCTACGGGCACAAGGTAAGGGTAAGGCTGCATGCTCACTATCCTCCTCATACGCTACGTGTGAAATTATACTGGATATGTTGTTGTTGTATATTATTATTGTGACATGCAATATTCTACCTTATTTTAACAGGAACTTTATGAACTTGGATGTCATAAAATTATAGTGAGTGGGCTGTCTCCAATTGGTTGTCTTCCAATTCAAATGACAGCAAAATCTCCACTTCATAGAATTTGCTTAGAAAAAGAGAATTCAGATTCTCAATTCTATAATCAAAAGCTTGAGAAATTGCTGCCAAATTTACAATCACAACTCCCAGGAAGCAAAATCTTGTATGCAGACATCTACACTCCTATATCAGACCTCATCAATAATCCACAAGAATATGGTAAGCTTTCAATGTTTTTTTGTTTCTCATCCGATATTCGGTACTTGCTTTAGAATTCAACTAATTCGAATTCTCGCTCGAAATTTCACTTTGAGGGAAAAGCCTTCCTTAGTAAAGACACCTTCATAACCAGTCTCGAATCCGAGACCTTTGGTTAATGATGGAGAAGTACCACTCTGCCATAGTTTTTGGTAGATAAGGATGAAGAAGTATTTATCTTGAGCCTTTTAGATAGCTTTCAGATTGTTCGGTACCAGCTATCGTTAAAGAAAGCATATGCTTCTAACTCAGTTCATCCCTTATATGGTAATGGTAGGTACACTGATACTCTTCTTCTTCTTTTTTTTTTGGTTCAACCAAAGACCAATTTGCATGCACTTTGACTAAATTTATTGGGTACCTGCTATCTCCCACCGTCAACACAGGTATCAAATAACTCCCTTAACCAAGACTTAGATATATGGGAAAAAATAATCTAGTATTTTTTGTCTCTACCGAAATTTAATTATGTTAAGGCGGACCTTGTGATAGCCTTCATGCCATTCACTTAACAACTCGTTTGGTACGAGGGATAATGAAAAATTAATCTCGGGATTAAATTTAAGATTAGTTTATCCTATGTCTGGTTGGGATAAAATCGTGTATAACTAATCCCGAGATTAGTTATCCCGGGATTATAGCGTTATTTTTATCCCTATGAGAGGGTGGGATAATAATCTCGGTATAATTAATCCTAGGATAACTTGTTTCCCAACCAAATAACTCCTTAATTCTTATAATTCTTAACGTTTGAGCATTTATCATGAATATTATCCAACAGTTAGAGAAGCTGTCTTCTTCTTTTTCCTTGTTTTTTTGTTTCATTCTTATTAATCAAAAATACTTTTTGTTTTACATAATTATGACAGGATTTGAAGAAATTAAAAAAGGTTGTTGTGGAACTGGATTATTAGAAGCAGGACCATTGTGTACAACAAAATCTCCTGTGTGTACAGATACTTCACTATATATTTTCTTTGACAGTATTCATCCGACTGAATCAACTTATTACCACATTACTGAGTACTTAGTGAAGGAGCTTCTCCCAAAATTCTCAACTGTTGGCAGCTTTTGATCTATTATACTGAAATAAAATTTGTAAAAATTTCAGTACTAAGATTTAATTTCCACATGTATGAAAATAGCGTTCAATTTATTCCCACAAATAGGGTATGGAGAGGACAATGTGTATGCAGACCTTACCCTACCTTGTGTAGGTAGAAATATAGTGTGACAGACAATATTTTAATAGAATTTATCTATATGTACAAAATCATACATATATTTATAGGGCAGTCAGGTGCAGAAGCATCCCACGTTTGCGCAGAGTCCGGAGAAAGGCCGCATTCCAAGAGGGTTTGATGTAGGCAGCATATCATGATGCATGTATTTTATAGATTAATGATTTCACAAATAGGAATAGAAACACATAAGTAGCAGAATCATCCTTTCTGAAAAGAGTGTACTGAGGACCTACTAAGAGATTTGAAGTAACACAAAGAGCTCATTTTGCTTCTTTCTAAGGATGACAAAATTACAGTCACTGTTTTTCTCTCTATCAACAAAAAATAAATTATATAGTTTATTGTCAAAGATTCTACCCGCATTCATGCAGGGTCGGGGAACAACCGCACCCTAAAGGGTGTGATATAGACAGCCTACCCTAATACAAGCATTAGTGAATGTTTTCACGGCTCAAACCCGTAACATATATGTCATGCAGAGACAACTTTACCGTTGTTCCAAGGCTCCCCTTCGTCAAAGAGTTTACAGTAATTTCTGCTATATCCACCATGAAATGGGTCCTAAACCATCAGCATCAAGAGATCCCTGGTAATGTACAGTCAAGAAAAAATGCCAGAATCAATAAAAATAAGCATAAATTAAACTGCTTTTCCTCAGTCTATAGAAAGTAGAATAACATAGGAGAATTTTTCAAACTCATGCGTATTGAAGATCCGCATTCCATTTTTTATACTGCTTAGTGCGACTGAAAAACAACGTTGCGTCATCCAAAATTCCAAGATTAAACGCTGAAGTTTCAATTTATGCAAGAGTGTTTTTTCTTTATAACTGAGTAACAGAATTTAAACTCATATGAATCAAAAATTCAGAAGTTCAACCTTCAAGTCACCAAACTGCAAAAAATGAAGTAAATGATGCGACAAAAACTCTATAATCGACCACTGAGTTAACACCCTATTTTTAACGGCAGTTGCCACACTAGTGGAGAGGGTGTGATCAGGAGTTTACATAAGTCACATCTACAATGAACAGCATGCCAAAAGCATGGTTCGACGATATATTCGTTACGAGTAGCATATATTTTAGGAAGCTTGATAAGCTTCCACAACCTAATAACAGTTTCTCCACAATCAATAATAAAGCCTTTACATATTTAGATGCTATGTTGCGCAGACTCTCCAAAATGTTGCCGCACCCGTGTCGAATCCTCTAACAATGCACTACCTTTGGAGGATCCGACACGTGCTCGGCAATATTTTCGGAGAGTCCAAACAACATAGTTTAGATGCACTAGAAATCCAATGCATCTCGGGCATTACAACCACTTAACCAGCTAATAGCGATGGGACTATATCATTTTAATTGAAGGAACGGAAATTTTAATATACTGAAGGAATAAAAGATTTGACGGACCTTTATGACCATTGGTGCGAATGGCTTTGAATCTTTTTCTTGCTCAAGAGGTACGGATGGATAACTAACACTATGAACTTGGAACCTAATCTGCAGTTTATATAATCAAATGTCAAAATTTCCGGGTACATCATATGACAAGCCGGTGCAATATAGCAAAGTTGTTAGGTCTAAAAACCTCATCTACGCCATCAATAGGATATTCATCTTGTCCCTCAAACTGCCATATCCATCTGACTTGGTTCCTAAAATAGACAATAAAAACCCATATGCAAAGAAACTTAAGATGTATGATTGAGAAAGACCAAGCAGTAGATGCAATCGCACCACAAAATTAGATGTTGATACAAGAAAACACTTACTTGTTCTCAGGATCAGGCTCAGAACGTGATGGAGATGGCATTAGAGGTGGGGGCACATAAATGTCATTGAAAAATCCAAGTGACACTGCCAAACGTAAAATTGAACGAACATTAAGAAGCCTTTTTCTGAGAGATTACCCTTATCCATTAAAATGCGCCTTATATATCATGGAAGAAACTTAATGAAAAGGAAAATATATACTAGCGCATGATTTTTGCAAATGATAGCTTGAGAATAAGCCTTTCATGATGAAGTACTATCCTCTGCCAAACTAAAGTGGAAAGTACCGAATTAAAATATTCCCTCTGTGTAATTTCTGAACTAGAAAAATGCATATTCATCAAGTTTTTTCTTTTTGTATTAATAACGCCAACTATTCAGGACATTACTATGTTTCTTTTCTGATAAGTCAAATTGCTTTCATTAATAATGCCGAGTCCTGTAAAAAGTATTTGCAATATGGGTCGAAAGCTTATACTCATTAATCTATCAAGCTCGCCGAACTATTAGGAAAAGATCTCCTAAGTCAAAAAGTATGAATGCAACAATTAGGAAAAAACAATATCTAATAGTATACTTCGCTAAATATGTCTCAGAACATATATGACAGAAACTCCAACAAAGGAAAATTGCATGAGAAATAAACTGTAAACAGTCTGCAAGCCTTACAGCGCAAACCCTCTGTATTGGACTCTTTGAGTTTAGCAACTATTACTTCTCCTACAAATGGGCGAAACACTATCAGTCTAAACTTGACCTGCAAAAGACCATGATTTTCTATATTAACGAACATGCGATCACAGTACACATTACAAATAATAGAAAGCTGATTAGTTTGTAGTGTATTGCTCTATGTAGAATCCAACAATCGCTTCGTCAAATGATATTAGACTCGAAAACCTAATTGGTCTTGTATCAAGGTGAGGAATTGTCCTTTAACAATTTTAAGGCTGTTAGTGAGAATACTTTTTGTTTGGCATAAAGAAAGTTTTCCAGATCTACAGGATGAAACTATTGGATACTTTTTGTTTGGGGTCAGCGACATGAATCCCCCCATCTTCATTTAAGCTCAACTCATGTCATCATCAATACCAAATAAATTAAAAGTGAAAAATACGTTAAATACATACATATATATAAACAACGACAACAACCCAATATAATCCCACAAGTGGGGTCTGGGGAGGGTAGTGTGTAGGCAGATCTTACCCCTATCCTGTAAGGCAGAGAGGCTGTTTCCAATAGACCCTCAACAACAAACAGCAACAACAACTTATTCCCAACTACTAGATATCACCTATATTTCTACCTCTGACCTCTAAGGAGGCAACAATAAGGATCTGGAGCACATTTTCCAATCAGTGAGACATCAGATCTTTATATAGATAGTGTCAAAGAAGCTAGTAACAGATTAATTAAAGCCCAGAGGTACTTGCACTTCAACACATCTCTTATTCTTTTAGAAAATTGAGGGGAGATTTTATTTTGTCTATTTTTTTTTATTTTTTTTTTTTGGGGGGGGGGGGGGGGGAGGGGGGATCAGTGAAGGGGGAGATTTATTTTTTTATTTTTATTTTTTGAGAAAGTGGAGGAGATTTAGTTTAGGACGAAGTTGTGTGGGTGTGGATCTATGTCCAGGAATGAATCCCCTAATCCCCATCAGAAATAGAGCAGGAAATAGTGCACTTTCAATTCTCAGAACCGCAGAACGGCACAGTGATACTCATAATGCCAAAGAATTTATCACCTGAAACTATTTTACATTAACCCAGAAAGGCGGAAACAGTCTCAACAAGCTCTAGGTACAGAATAATCAAAGGGGAGTAGAAAATGGGAGGGAAAATGCCACTTGTTTGTTCAATCCATGTAAGTTAAAAAAGTACACTTAATTGCAGTAACAAGTACAATACCGTATATGTTGAGGCACCTTCTCCCGCATAGATAAAACCGCCATCTATGGAGCGAATATCATAAACGGAGACGCAAAGGCCCAAATTTGCAATAACCTTGCATCATTGTACAAAAGTTAGCCACTTGTAATGATGCCAAATAAACAGAAATGCAGAATCAATAGAGAAGAAAATAAACCTTATCCACAAAGAGACCCTCAAGCTCTCCCCTGATTGATTCATTGAGTGGAAGGCTTAGGAGATGAGGCGGCAATCTCAGTGTGTGTTCTATTTCACTCAAATAAAACATGCCTCCTTATTCTGTAGTAAGATGTACACCAAAAAATCTACCAAGTTTGACAAACAAAAATACACACATGTGAAGCGGCTAAAATTGATGGAGTTGCAAAAGAAAGACTATCAGACATGGCTCATAAAGATCCATTTTCAAACAATACCAAGTTGTTTTACTTTTTAAGCAAGCATACATGGAAATAATTTTGTTCTCCGACAAGGATGTTCGACTATTTCACTAACACAAATAACGCATAACTCTGTCAAGATTTATATAATCCATAATAATTACGATCAATTAAACAAAAACTTTTGTCCTACTAGATTAGAAGTTGATTATATGGCAACACTAGACTGCCTTGTTTGTTCGTCGAAAGAAAAACAGTCTTGTTTTGTGTGTGGATGCATTGACCCATCATCTTCCTCCCCAAAAAGTTGCTGAACTATAACTAAACTATTCCTACACAAGGCCGAGGAGATAGTGTCTCAATTTTGTCCACCTACAATGAAGTGCGGCTAAGAACTGCATAAGCTATACATATGGATTTTTACGATCGATCGATGAATTTCACTTTGTTCGTAGTACACCAAGATGGTGTCAACAGATATTTTAAGAGTGCGCTTATGGCTCAACCACAATCGATTGCGCAAACCAAAACGATCAAGATAAGGCAATTGTGAAACCTGTTTCCATATTTTCAGATATCAAAATGTTCCACGAAAACATTTATGCAAATTCATAGAGAACCCATAAGAGTTTTTGACCATTTGACTAGAAATAACAAAAAAAATTCCATGAAAACAATCGCAACTATAAAGGGCGAGGCAGTAAGCTCTTTATCAACCGAACTATCTCTATTGCTTCACTCTAACTTTAACTACATCCTTAAAATACGGTCACTTACATCAAAACATCCTTTAAGCTTCCCACAGTTAAACAAAATACACCCATCAATTAAGTTTTCCATCCACTAGTAACGGCTCCTAGTATTTATCACATGACTCCTCTTTTTAAATTTTTCTTTCCCTTTTTCCATAAACTCTTCTTTCCTCCAAAGAAGAAAAATAAGTGGCCGCTAAGTTTCACAAAAACGGGGTTTTCTTTGACCATGAGGTCTCGGGTTCAAATTCCAGCAGGGGCAAACAATAAGTAGGTGATTTCTTCACATCTACCTAAGCGTTGGTAGGCATAGTTATCTAGTACCTCTTCCAGGAGGTAGCAAGTAACCAGTCGAATAGCCGAGGTGTGAGCAAGCTGACCAGGACAGCACCGTCATAAAAAACATGGATTTCTTTGACTATGAGGTCTCGAGTTCAAATCCAAACGGAGGCAAACAATAAGCTCCCATTTGGCCATAGATTTTGGCTTCATTATTTCAAAAAAATATTGAAAACATTATTTTGTTTATGAAATATGATCATGTTTTTTTTTTGGGGGGGGGAGGCAATTTAAAAAATTTCAAGTTCCCAAAAATTGGTTTAGGACAGTTTTTGTAAGTGAAAGAAAAATTATTTCTTGACCAAACACAACTTCAACTTCTAAAAATTATTTTTCAACACAACTTTTTTCAAGTTTCAACTAAATCTATGTCCAAGCGCTAGCTAAGTAGGTAATCTTTTTACATCTGCCTTAGTCTTGATAGGCAGAGTGATATGATACCTGTTCTGGTAGGAGGTAACAGGTACCAGTGGAATAGTCGAGGTGTGAGCAACCTAACCCAGATATTTCAAACGTACTTTTTTATACGCTAAAATACTGATGTTTTAATATCACGGGGAAGTATGAAAAAGGACTTGAGAGCCATTGCTCACATTAATGAGAGAAATTACATAGCCATTACAACCTAATTTCGAGAAAAGCAATGAAAACCAATTCATAAATTCGGATTCTATCACTAAAAATAGCACAAAATAGGGATTAGGGTTTAACTTACAAGTGGATTTGCCGGAGAAAGAGGTTGCAAGAAGTGGCAAGCGGGAAACCCTCTCAACTGGTATAAGAATTCAATTATACCTCGTACTGAATCTCCCTTTTCTTTTTCTTAAAAATCGTTTGATTTTTCTTTTCTAAGAAAAAAAATCCTCGGTATAAAACTTTATTTTTCTATAATAACATTTGCTTCTAGTTTTAGGTATATTCTCTACAATGCAAATGGAACGTTTAGTTTTTTTTTTCTTTTTGCTTTAAGGGCGTACATGAATCGGGTTGGTTCTGTTTTTATCGTAACCGAACTAAATCAACTACATCGATTTGATCTTTGTATATCGGTATGGGTAGAGAAAGGATTACAGGTTGGGGAATCGTACTCTCACCAATAAAGTAAAAATTCAAATAGTTAATCAACTAAGCTACTAAGATTCTCTATAATGATCTATTAGAATATTCTTACAAGAGAATTTTTTTCTTAGTAATACATGATAAATATTTTTTTACTCTAAAAATTTTTTAGAGATGTATATTTTCAAGTTTAATCGAATTTTAATAATTAAACGCAAAAATAAATATGAAATCTAAGTAATACTTTGATCTATTTAATTTTTAATTAAAAAAAACACCATTTCAAAATAGAAAAAAGATATAAAAGGTTAATAAATCTTGATATATGAATGTACAAGAACAAAAAGATTACCGCTGTCACACCTCCTTTTTCCGAGGAATAAGGAGTTTTTCCAATTAAAGTGACATTAATCGAAATAGGATTACTTATTTAGTTAGAGTCGCCGCTTGGAATATTTATTATGGTGTGAGGAAATTGACTCTGTTTTACGGACTGCGAAACACAAAAGACTAGGTAAGGAATTCTGTTAACACGGGAGAAGGTGTGAGACACTCTCGAGTTCCGTGATTTTAGCATGGTCGCTTTTAATCATTCCTAGCTCAATTAATTGTTTAAATACGTGTTTTAGAGCCTATGCGTGTTTAACCTTTTACCGCTTTTAAATTACTTGTTGTTTGTAATTATGGAATTATCTGGAAACGAATCACGCTTACGTGTATTCATTTTGTTTGGTGTGTCAAAAACTATGTCATGAGTAGGTGTACACAATTAAACAATTTATTATATCAAGATTGTTTGGTCAAGATCGCACGAACGCGTACCTTGATTCATTTTGGGAATCATAATTATGTCACACAAATGTGTACACAATCACGATAACAAATTTAAAACGCACCTAAAACACTCTAACGGTGTTCATTATTCTTCCTAAACTTTGAGATTATTGTAAGGTCATGAATTATGGAGGTTATTTATGGATGATGTAAGATTTGACTGTTACAATTATGGAATAAATATAGACAATAGATTAGCGTTGCGTTCATGCCCAATTCCTCTTGAAGCCTATCAAACCCAAACTAACCCAAACATAATCAATCAACTCCCAAAATCCAATTAGCTAAACCAAACTTACTGTCATATTAAGTTAATACACCAATCTAATAATTCTATCAAGCAGGTCACTTAATCCAAAGCAGTAAAAGATTAATATGAACTTATCCAAATGATTTCAATGAAACTCATAAAGGAAATACATATCTCCAAGAAAATAGATGAATAAATTGAGACGATAAACAAAGACGGAATAACACCGAAGAGCAACAACTGACTAGAATCATTCATTATGCTAGCAAGATCAAATTGAGATAGGATAAGTGAATGAAATTTCAGCTGTTTTTATGACCACCTACAGAGGAAGAGGAGCTGGTTTAAGGGTAGCGAAACTGCTGCATTTCAGTGGCATTTTGATGTTGTTTTGAGCTGGTGTTTTGACTGTTATAGGATTGATTTCACGTCAGTTTTGGCTAGAAGAAGGCAACAAGTTTTATGTTTTGTTGGCTGCGTTTTTTTATAGAGACAGGTATTTTTATGGCTATTTGAGCAGCTGTTTTGGTGTGTGTAAAGGAGGAGTCTGTGGTTGTTCTTGTTGAAATGTCAAAATTTCAGATTCCCACATCGGTGGGTTAGCAATAGTTGGGGGGATTTTCCCCCTATAAAAGAAGGCTTAATGTTTAGGATTTAAACACACCTCTCATTTGCCTTCTCATCTGTTTAAGGCATTTGTATCTTCTCTCTTTAGTATTATTTCACTTGTATTTTTGGAGTGAAATAAAATATTGGTTGTGTCCAAGGAGTAGGCAAAATTAGCCGAACCTCGTAAATTCTGGTGTTCCCTTTATTGTTGTTTTATTGTCTTATTTATTATTTGGTGGCTGTCATAATTTTTGGTATAGTAGTTGTGACTTATTCACACTATATACATTTGGCTTCCGCAACAATTGGTATCAGAGCCAAGGTACTGTCTAAGTATGCTCTGTGGTTGCAGCATAGTCTGATCATCCACATCAGAAAAGATTTATCTTGGTAACTGAGTCAAGATTCTGTCTGAGTATGCTCTGTAGTTGCAGCTTATTCTGATCTTCTACATCAGAAAGGAAATAATCTTGATTTGTATCGTCAGCTATTAAATAATATTTGTGTCAAATATGGGAGACAATAAACAAGAAGAATCTACATCAAGTGTCAACAATACGTTATCATTGGCATCTTCGCTTATGACAAGAATTGTGTCAAATGCGAAATTTGCGGTAGAAATTTTTGACGGGTCCGGACATTTTGGAATGTGGAAAGGCGAGGTTCTAGATGTCCTTTTTCAACAAGGGCTAGATCTGGCCATTGAAGAAAAGAAACCAGATGTTATTGGAGAAGAAGATTGGAGAATTATCAACCGTGTTGCTTGCGGTACCATTCGATCCTACCTTGCTAGAGAGCAGAAATATTCATACACAAAGGAAACTTCTGCAAGTAAATTATGGAAAGCACTGGAGGATAAATTTTTGAAGAAAAACAGTCAAAATATATTGTACATGAAGAAGAGACTGTTGTAAGTACGTGATTTTTGCCTCACGGGAATTACTCCAAAAAAAGAAAAAGAAAATCAAAATATATGCATAAGTGTTTCTTGTCATTAGTTGATTTTTATTAAATATTAATTTGTGGGTGTATAATTTTATTTTTTGTTTTATTTAAGGGTTTTGTTTGAATTAAAGTGGAAAAGAATGGAGGATACCCGGTTTTGGGCCAGAAAATCAAACAAAAATAGGCCCAAAATGAACTGGCCCAATGAGCAAAATGGTCCGCCCCCTTAAAGCGTCCAAACGGCATCGTTTTGTCCCGGTTAAGCTGGGCCGTTGATCTCAAGTGGATCGACGGCCAGGATCACACCCCCAGATCCGTTTAACATAACCCGACCCAGTAACCATTTCAACCCAACCCCTCACTTAAACCAAACGACCCCGTTTTAATGCCAAACGACCTCGTCTCACCCCTCACCATCAGATCCAAGCCGTTGAGATCATCTGATCTAACGGCCCGGATCCAATCCTCTACTCCGTATATAAACCTTCCCTCACACCCCACGCCCCCTATCCGAACCCCCCCTTCACTCATCGTCCTCACCAAACACTGAAACCCCCCAAACCCTAGCAGCCGCCCTGATTTCCCTTTCACCAGAACCCGGCGGCATGAACGCCGATGACCCCCTCCTGAACACCCTAGGACCACCTCACTCTCCTGAACATGGATCTGTAACCCCCTAGCCTCGAATCACCTTCCTTCGTCTCGAATCTTCATTTGAAGATTCGAGTCGAACTCTGACCTATGCCAAACCTCACCATCTTCGTACCAGACACTCCCATGACCTCCCTCGTGACCAAGCCAGGTTTGGTTTGGTCCGAATCTACCCACAACTTCTAAAAACCCAGATCTGAAGATCCAAAACCTAGAACACGAATAACCTTGGAATCCGGCCGGTCTTAACAGGGGTTTGAGGTCTAATAGACCTTAATCAAGGTGTTCTCATATGAGAACACCCTGATTAAAGTTTGTTCGGCCTCAAATGGTCAAAGTTGAGTCAGACTTGGGTCAATTTTGTTTGGACATTTTTCGGTAAGTTTTTCTTTGCTTTTCTGTTTTATTCGAGTGGTAATTAAGTTGTTAGCATGCTTTGTTGTGATTGTTTGTTATTTCTGGTATTTTTCTTAATTCCTTCCATCTTTGTAAGGAATTTATTTGGTTGTTGGTTTGTCTGTGTGTGTTCTGAATGTGTTCTGTGATATACATGATCGTCAATTAGATTAGTCGTCAAATAAGTTAATTCATATAGGTTCCCAGTAATCGAACAAAGTTGTCTGAAGTCATTCGGGACTTTGTACGTGTTGTTTATATGAACAACTGGTTATTATGTGTTACGATTAATATAGTCGAGTCGATGTATGTCGTCAATTAGTTTCAAGTCATTAATGGTAACAACTTGATTCGTTTGTTTATTTCTGCTGTGATCGTATTTGAATCCCATTAGGAACTGAATTGTATTGCATATTGGTTTTGTTTAATTTGAATCAAAAAACATCTAGGGGGTAGGTTATAATGGCAGTTCAGACTGTGATCTTAAATGGATGCCATGTTTACTTGGTTCAGATTGTGGGCAGCATGTGTATGGTCAGCTGTTAAGGAATTAAATAATTGGACAGCATGTGCTGTCAGATTATATTCCTGCTGCCCATACTTTGGCTAAATAAACAAGAGATTAGGACACTTTAACAACAAAAAGAGAGAGGGGCTGTCAGGGATCTCATGGGAGGTTTGGTTATTTAAAATAACTGAGTGGAAAAACAACATGGAGGGGGGAATTTTGAGTTGTCCAGCAGGCTGTAAAGTGCTGAGTTTAGGCTATAAGAAGAGAGATTCTTTTTTTTTGAGAGGGAGAGGTTTTTTGCTGGAAAAAACTGAAAGAAAGAAACATAAATTAAGAGGATATTGTAACCAAACATTATCTGTAAACTACATAAGAGTTCACATTGGTCAAGTTGTCTTGGCCAAGTTCTGTTGTTTGCCCTGATTGAGCTGCTTGTGATTGTTGAACTGCTGGTGTTGCTGCATTGAATACTCTGTTATTTATGTTGGTTCATTACTCTGGTTCTGGGATTGTTTGTTTGTTGCTCGACTGCTCGTGAGCTTCATCATTGTTGGCTGGTTGTTGTTGCTGTGTATCTGATGTTGCTGTGTTTGTTGCATACTACTCAGCTGATCATTCCTTTCTTCTTTTTCTTGGCTATACCAGGTACACGATTAGAACATTGTCAATGTAACTTGAAGGCTGAGCATTAATACAAAAGAGAAGATCTGAAGATTTTTTTTGACTGTTATGTTAAACCTCATGTAATGCATGATAGTTTGCAGTGTTGTTTGGATACTGAAGATAGTTTGCATGCCTAGTAGATATCAATTGTAGGATAATTAAACGTTAGTTTGTATATGCAGGCTAGTAGATAAAAGTATTCCCAATGCAGTAGGTTGAATCTTAGATTTGGTTTAATTGCGTGGTATATTCTGTAATGTATGCCAAGCATGAAAACTGTACATTATTAGCTAAGCTCTTTCTCTTCTGATAAATTGTCTCATATAACTGGTAAACCACACGTTAAGACAAAGAACACAAAGCTTGCAATCTCAACCTCATGAAGGTCAAGCCCAGGTCAAAACAGACCAAGCAGGCCCGCATCGAACAAACAGTGGCCCAGGTCTGGCCCATCCCGCATGAGCTGGATTTGGGCCCGTAATGTTCAATCAGCTGTCCGTGTGCGTAATGACATTTACTTATTCTGTAAAAGCATTTTGAATCCTGCTATAAATAAGCCTACAAGCATGTAATTAACCAGGACTATTTCTGTTTTCTATTAGTAGAGACAAACGCGACAAGAAACGTAGTTGCTATAGGATATCCTTTTAAAATAAGGGCGAGATGAGCCTCGACAAAAATAAAGAAAAATGCACAAATTGCGGGGCCCTCGTTAAATGTATATATTGAAGCATTCAGTCCCCAAGGTGGGTCGTTTAGCAAATCTCACGACCCTCCCGGAATAATAACGCGATAGCCTCTTTAAGCGCGTATTTAATAATTTTACCTTCTTAAATTCGGGTGCACATTTATGTGACCCAAATCCAAATCTTGACGGATTCGAGATGTGTTTCTAATCACGGGTACATTGATTGTGACGTGGTTCGAGATGCGTGTCCATGACGTCGCAAATTCTTTTTTTAAAATAAGAATGAGACGAGCCTCGACAAACAAAAATGTACAAAGCTGCGGGGCCCTCTAAATGTATGTATATATTAAAGTATTTAGAATTCGGGATGTGCCGCTTAACAAATTTTTACGACCTTCCCCAAAATAACGAGACGCTAGTTGCTTTAGGCGCGCCTTTAACAATTTATTTTCCTTAATTCGGGTGCACATTTATGTGACCCAAATCCAAATCTCAACCGAGTCGAGATATATCGATAACCACAGGTGCATTGATGTAACGTGGTTCGAGATATGTTTTCACGACGTTGCAATTCTTGTAAAATAATAATAACGACAAAAGTGGTTAAAAGTTAAAATTTGCACATAAGTTCATATTTGTATAAAATCAGATAATCAAGCCAAATATAACAGTTGAGCGACCGTGCTAGAACCACGGAACTCGGGAATGCCTAACACCTTCTCCCGGGTTAACAGAATTCCTTATCCGGATTTCTGGTACGCAGACTGTAATATGGAGTCATTCTTTTCCTCGATTCGGGATTAAAATTGGTGACTTGGGACACCCTAAATCTCCCAAGTGGCGACTCTGAAATAAATAAACCAATCCCGTTTCGATTGTCCTTTAATTGGAAAAAACTCCCTTGTACCCTCTCGGGTGCGTAAAAAGGAGGTGTGACACTGTTTCACTTCACCTATGTTCCTGGTACCACGATGAATGAACATATCACCAGTTTCAATAAGTTGGTCACAGATTTGCAAAATATGGATACAACTTATGATGATGGTGACTTGGCCTTGATGTTGTTGGCGTCACTTCCTGATGAGTACGAGCACCTTGAAACTACTCTACTCCATGTAAATGATGAAGTTTCTCTCAGAGAAGTTTGTTCGGCTTTGTACAGCTATGAACAAAGAAAGCGAGAAAAATAGAAGGGCGGAGAAGGAGAAGCACTGTTTGTAAGGGGTCATCCTCAAAATCAAACGAGGACAAAGAAGGGAAGATCCAAGTCAAGATCCAGACCCAGCAAAGATGAATGTGCCTTTTGTCGAGAAAAAGGGCACTGGAAGAAAGACTGTCCGAAGTTGAAGAATAAGGCCAAATATAATAATGGAAAGGCCATTATGGATTCAAATGTAGCTGATTGTGATGATTCAGACTTCTCATTAGTTACAACAGAGTCATCAACATCATCAGACATATGGTTAATGGACTCGGCTTGTAGCCATCATATGTGTCCCTACAGGGACTGGTTTGTGGAATTTCAAGAAGGAGAATATGGAGTCATCCACACAGCGGATAACAACCCTCTTACCTCATATGGCATTGGTTCAATACGATTAAGGAACCATGATGGAATGATCAGAATATTAACAGATGTTCGATATGTACCGGATTTGAAGAAGAATCTCATCTCTGTGGGAGCCCTGGAATCAAAAGGGTTCAAAATCATTGCAGAAAATGGAGTGATGAGAGTATGCTCCGGTGCACTAGTGGTAATGAAGGCTAATCGGAAGAATAATAATATGTACCGCTATTGTGGCAGTACAGTTATTGGGACAGCGACAGTGACAGTGACATCCAGTGACGACAAAGAGGCAGAAGCAACCAAGCTATGGCACATGCGCTTGGGACATGCTAGAGGAAAATCCTTGAAAACTCTATCAGATCAAGGATTGTTAAAAGGAGTAAAGGCTTGCAACTTGGAATTTTGTGAGCATTGTGTTAAAGGGAAACAGACAAGGGTTAAATTTGGTACAGCGATCCATAATACTAAAGGCATTTTGGATTATGTACACTCTGATGTTTGGGGTCCTTCCAAAACACCTTCATTGGGTGGGAAGCACTATTTTGTAACCTTTATTGATGATTTTTCCCGAAGAGTATGGGTGTATACAATGAAGAGCAAAGATGAAGTGTTGGGATTTTTTCTCAAATGGAAGACGATGGTGGAGAATCAAACAGGCAAGAGGATCAAGTGTATTCGCACAGACAATGGAGGTGAATACAAAAATGATCATTTCAATAAGGTCTGTGAAAATGATGGCATCGTCTGACACTTCACTGTTAGACATACACCACAACAAAATGGAGTGGCAGAACGTATGAACCAGACCTTACTGGAGAAGGTACGGTGTATGTTGTCCAATGCTGGCTTGGGCAAAGAATTTTGGGCTGAGGCAATTACATATGCATGTCACCTCATTAATTGTCTACCATCTGCTGCTATTGATGGCAAGACACCATTTGAAAAATGGTATGGAAAACCTGTTGTAGATTATAACTCTTTGCACGTGTTTGGCTCAACTGCATATTATCATGTGACAGAGTCAAAATTGGATCCAAGGGAAAAGAATGCTATTTTTATAGGAATTACTTCTGGAGTCAAAGGATATCGCTTATGGTGTCCTATGACAAAGAAAGTAATATTCAGCAGAGTTGTTACCTTTGATGAATCTGCTATGGTAAATAAGGTAACAGAAGACACCAAACAAAATAAAGGTGCTTCTAAGCAGGTGGAGTTTGAGGGAAAATTTATTTTTCCTACACAAGAAGCAGAGGAGGAAACAAATGAAGATTACCCTCTGGAAGGTGAGCCAGTAGAGGAGATTCCAACTCAGGAACCTCAAAAACAACTTGAATCAATAGCAACCAGCAGGCCAAAAAGAACAATAACGAAACCTGTTCGTCTCATAGAGACGGTTGCTTGTGCAACCTCAATTGTAGCTGATGATGTTCCTACCACTTATAAAGACGATGTCCAAAGTTCAGAAGAAGATAAGTGGAGGATTTCCATGAATGATGAAATACAGTCCCTTCATCAGAATCATACATGGAGATTGGCCAATCTCCCGAAGGGAAAGAAAGCAATTGGGTGCAAATGGGTATTTGCAAAGAAAGAAGGATTTCCTAACCAAGTAAATGTTCGCTACAAAGCAAGATTGGTGGCCAAAGGATATGCTCAAAAGGAGGGAATTGATTACAATGAAGTGTTTTCTCCAGTTGTAAAACATTCCTCCATTAGAATTATGTTGGCTTTGGTAGCACAATTGGATTTGGAACTAGTTCAGATGGATGTAAAAACTGTGTTTTTACATGGAAACTTGGAGGAGGAAATCTACATGACTCAGCCAGAAGGATTCAAAGTTGCTGGAAAAGAAAATATGGTGTGCAAACTTGAAAAATCGTTGTACGGATTGAAACAATCTTCTAGACAATGGTACAAGCGATTTGACGAGTTTATGTTGCGGCAAAGGTACAAGAGAAGCAAATACGATCATTGTGTGTATTTGCACAAGCTTAAAGATGGTTCCTTTGTATATCTTCTCCTATATGTTGATGATATGTTGATAGCTTCCAAGAATTTGGAAGAAATTGATAAGTTGAAGATTCAACTGAAGAAGGAGTTCGAGATGAAGGATCTGGGTGAGGCAAAGAAAATTCTTGGCATGGAGATAATTAGAGATAGACGTTCAAAGAAACTCTGTTTATCTCAGAAAGAATATTTGAAGAGAGTACTACAACGTTTTGGCATAGATGACAAGACTAAGCCAGTTAGTACTCCACTTGCTCCCCATTTTAAGCTAAGTACTACTATGTCGCCAATGGATGAAGCTGAACGAGAGTATATGTCAAAGGTACCATACGCAAATGTTGTTGGTAGCTTGATGTATGCAATGGTTTGCACAAGGCCTGACATTTCACAAGCTGTTGGAGTTATTAGCAGATATATGCACAATCCAGGGAAGGAGCATTGGCAAGCTGTAAAGTGGATTCTACGGTATATTCATAATACTGTAGATGTCGGGTTAGTTTTTGAGCAGGAAGACAATCAGTTTGTAGTTGGATATTGTGACTCAGATTTTGCGGGTGATATGGACAAACGAAGATCAACTACTGGTTATGTGTTTACTTTTGCAAAGGTACCAGTTAGTTGGAAGTCTACTTTACAGTCAACAGTTGCTTTGTCTACAACAGAGGCAGAGTACATGGCTATTACAGATGCTGTGAAAGAGGCAATTTGGCTTCAAAGATTGCTAAAGGAGCTTGGTGTTGAACAAAAAGGTATCACAATTTTTTGTGATAGTCAAAGTGCTATTCAATTAGCGAAGAACCAAGTTTATCATGCAAGGACGAAGCACATTGATGTTCGGTATCATTTCGTACGAGAAATCATAGAAGAAGGTGGAGTCACGGTGAAGAAAATTCATACTACAGAGAATCCTGCTGATATGCTGACAAAGGTGGTGACTGCGGTCAAGTTTCAACATTGTTTGGATTTGATCAACATTGTTGAACACTGAAGATTGAAGATGAAGACACAACCAAAATTTGTTATAGAGAGAAAATTGAAGACGTGGAATTTTTGCCAAGGTGGAGATTTGTTGAAATGTCAAAATTTCAGATTCCCACATCGGTGGGTTAGCAATAGTTGGGGGGATTTTCCCCCTATAAAAGAAGGCTTAATGTTTAGGATTTAAACACACCTCTCATTTGCCTTCTCATCTGTTTAAGGCATTTGTATCTTCTCTCTTTAGTATTATTTCACTTGTATTTTTGGAGTGAAATAAAATATTGGTTGTGTCCGAGGAGTACGCAAAATTAGCCGAACCTCATAAATTCTGGTGTTCCCTTTATTGTTGTTTTATTGTCTTATTTATTATTTGGTGGCTGTCATAATTTTTTGGTATAGTAGTTGTGACTTATTCACACTATATACATTTGGCTTCCGCAACAGTTCTCAAAGCTGATTTTCAGCAGTAACACAATTGTTTTGAGGGTAGCCTCAAACTGGTTTATGACAGTGTTTCATAGGTTTTTGGTGCTAGGAAAATTACATATTCTCTAATCAAATAGCCACTTTATCCTACTCACAATTTTAGCTCTCAAATTCATGCCTAAAATTACACAAAAGAAGCTTGCATTAATTACAGACCAAAGACCTCATCAATATCTGTATATCAACGCTATTTAAACATAAATCAAGAAGACCCTTTTGGATTTAACAATCTAAATTCAAAATAACAAGGAAAACGTATAATAATTGTGCACAAATGGTAAATTAGATCTAAGCATTATATGAGCCAATATCAATCAATTAGCGCAGCAGAAGAGGACATTTTACAATATCACAATTGAATAGGTATATTAAGCATTCAAATATATTCAATCCATAACCAATCAACACAATCAAAATCTGAGTAAACAATCACAAACTCACTATGAGTAATCCAAAATTTAATCCATAGACTCGAGTAAAGGAGAATAGGTGAGAATTTACACACCTAAAAGAGGTAAAACAACACTAAATGATACGGAGTAAAACAGAGAAGCTTACGAAAGTTGTACATTGTGCTGCCTTGCTGAGACATAACGGTTAATTAGTTAGGATTAAGGAGTTTTAGAGATGTTTATTTAAGTCTCTTACCTTTTAAATTAGAAGTCCTTTAAATTACATATTGACCCCTTAATTTTCCTTGTCTTATACCAATCAAGTCCTGTCTATAATTGTACTGAGATAGCAGATTTAGTATAATTATCCAGCTGTAACCCTTAGGTTATTTTCATAGTTTTATGCTCTATATAGGTTGTAATTATCCTCTTTATGGTTATGAATAAAAAGCCTATTTACTTTTTGCCTAGTTTATCTTTGCATTTCTCTTTTCTTTTCCTTTTTTCTTTTCTTTTTTCGACTTCATCACTGTTCCATTGCCCTGCGTATCAGTGGTATCAGAGCAATTCTTGGCTCTGTGGACAACCATGGCTGATAACAATAGTAATGTCATGGAGGTGCTCAAGAAAATATCACTTGATATGTCAAGCTTCACAACTAGACAAGATCTGCTAGAGGCAAATCAAGAACAAAGTAACAAGAATCAGGAGGAAGCTTTGAATGAGCTCAAGGAAGTGCTCAATGAAGCTATTCATGGAGGAAAGAGGCCAGAACGTGACAAATATGTATCTCAAAGTGGAGGTGAGCTATATTCTCCGAACGATAAACCCTTTGATGTTGGGGACTTAGCTTCCCCTAGCTCCAATGGAGTTAATATATCTGCCATACCTACAAACCTTTCTGCTACTAGCTCAGTTCTTCCAAGCTCTCAAACCCAATCGACTACCAACTTAACAACCTTAGCTCCTTAAATTCCCATAAACCCTAGCCCTTCTCTACACACTCAGAATCCCAGAACCTCTCAGCTACAGTCTTCTCTTTTCCCATCTATGAGGTTACAGTCCTTCCAAAACCTCTTTCCTAAAACAATCGTTCCTTTAGCACCTCACTTTCCTAATTCCCAAGGAAGGTATTATCCAACCCCACAACCTCAAAGCTCACCAGTAATGCCACCACCCCTATATCACCAGACATATAACCAGCCCAGTCAGTTTCCCTCTGCATACTATAATCCAAACACACATATGCCACCACTCTTATACCACCAGACCCCATATGTATCAACTCCCTATCCCTACCAGAATGTTCACACCACCAACTCATTCCACAACTCAAATACTCATAATGTGACATTGCCCAATATCATTTTTACCAAGTACCACAAAGTTGAGTTTCCTAAGTTCAATGGTGAAGATCTTAGGACATGGTTGTACAAGGTAGAATAATTTTTTTCTGATGAAAATCTTACTATCCAACAGAAAATGAAGTTAGTTCCTATGCATTTTGAATGAGATGCTCCATGATGGCATTTAGGCTATATGAGGAGTAAAGGACAAATGCCACTTCCTACATGGGATGAATTTTTGTGGCCTTTGTGTAATAGTTTTGGAGCTGAATACTCTGATCCTATGACTGAGGTTATGAACATCAAGCACATTGGGAGTGTAAAGAATTAACAAAAGGCTTTCAATAGTGTCATGACTAGAATGAATCTTTCAGTTGAACATGTTGTCAGTATATTCCTGAATAACCTCAAGCCTGAAATCAGTAATGCTGTGAGAATTGGCAACCCTACCAGTTTACCATAAGCATACTCCCTGGCTAGACTGCATGAAACTAACTTTATTGCACAAAGCAAAGCAATCAAGGCAGCATCTGTAGTGCATCAACGCTTTGCTGTAAAGACACCTCGAGGACAAGGCTCTGCTGGGTGGGTAAAGGCTACTACCCCTACCTACAGACCACCTGTTACTGCTAATTTAGATGGATTCAGGAAGAGAAGACTTACACCAGCTGAAATGGAAGAGAAAAGGGCCCAAGGTCTATGCTTCTTCTGTGATGACAAGTTCACACCAGGGCATAAATGTAAGGCCAAAAGACACATATACTCCATAAAGATAAATGTTGAAGTACTGAGAGATAGTGAGGAAATGGGGGTGGAAGTGGACGATACAAAGGAGCCTCAAGAAGCAGAAAACTCTGTTGAGAACTGTGAGATATCTCTGCAAGCCTTGAATGGCACTAAAGGCTACAGAACTCTCAAGATACAAGGCTTATCTGAACAAAATCCTATTAATGTCCTCATTGATTGTGGCTCCACCCACAGCTTCATCAATGAGAAGGCTGCCAAGAGGATAGGTTGCATAATCAGCCAAATACATCCTCGAGATATATCTGTAGCTGACGGCAGAATTATTCAATATGTTAAGGGTAGTAAGAACTTCAAGTGGCTCATGCAAGGGGTTCTTTTCCAAAATAATTTCCTAGTACTCCCTATAGGCAGTTGTGATGTTGTGTTGGGAATTCAATGGCTATGCAAGTTAGGTGACATTAAGGTCAACTTTGAGAAACTTTTCATGCACTTTCTCTATCAATAGAAATCTGTCACCTTGCAGGGCATTTATCCTTCATTTAAAACTGTTGATGCCAAGGCCTTACACAACATCTCTGTTGATACTGCCCAGATTTTCATGATCGAGGTTTGTTCTGCCACCATGTCTCCAGTTACAAACTCTCAGGAACAAGAAGACATTCCTGTTCCCATCCAAATATTACTCATTGAGTACAACATCCTTTCCCAAGAACCCAAACACTTGTCTCCTTCAAGAGGAGTGCTTGACCATCATATAGCCTTAATTGAAGGCAGTGCCCCGGTTAATTCTAGACCCTATAGGTACTTTCCAATACAAAAGAATGTGATAGACGACATGGTGAAAGAGATGATGGTACAAGGGATCATCTAGTATAGCTCTAGCTCCTATGCCTCACCTGTGGTCTTAGTTGGGAAAAAAGATGGTTCATGGAGATTGTGTGTGGATTATAGAGCTTTAAACAAGGTTGCTATTAAGGATAAATTTCCCATACCTATCATTTAGGAATTATTGGATGAACTTGGAGGATCAGAAATCTATTCAAAGATAAACCTCGGAGCAGGTTATCACCAAATTAGAATGGTCCCCTCTGATGTGCACAAAACAACCTTTAAAACACACTCAGGGCACTATGAATACTTGGTCATGCCCTTTGGGTTGACAAATGCCCCTTCTATTTTTTAAGGGCTCATGAACCATATTTTTCAAGCATATTTGAGAAAGTTTATCTTAGTGTTCTTTGATGATATTCTAGTGTTCAGCAAGACATTAGATGAACATGAATAACACCTTAGACTTACCTTTGAATTGTTGGTGCAACACCAGCTTTTTGCTAAAGGAAGTAAGTGTGTATTTGCAGCAACTAGGATTGAATACTTGGGACATTATATTTCTACTGAAGGAGTGACAACTGACCCCAAGAAGATTGAGACAATCCAAGGATGGCCTGAACTTGCTAACATCAAACAGTTAAGGGGTTTTTTGGGCCTAGTTGGGTACTATAGAAGGTTCATTAGGGTTTATGGAGTTATTAGCAAGCCACTTACTAACTTTCTCAAGAAGGACAGTTTCAAATGGTCTCTGCAAGCTACTTCATCCTTTGAAAAACTTAAAAAGGCTCTCACTTCTGCACCAGTGCTAGTATTACCTAATTTCTCTACACCTTTTGTAGTAGAAGCTGATGCTTGCAGTAATGGCATTGGTGCAGTTTTGATGCAAGGAGGCCAACCAATTGCTTACTTGAGTAACAGTCTCTCACCTCAGCACCAAACACTGTCAGTGTATCATAAAGAACTCTTGGCATTGGTTATGGCTATCAACAAATGGGCTCAATACTTGACTGGCAGGCCTTTTGTAGTGAAGACTGACCAAAAAGCTTTAAAGTTCCTTCTTGAACAGAAATTGCATACAAGATCATAATTGAAATGGATAGCAAATGTGATAGAATATGATTTCATAATTGAGTACAAGAAGGTAAGGAAAACAAGGTGGCTGATGCCTTATCTAGATTGTCTGCAGCTAAACTAGCCGCCCTTACCTTATCTTCTATTCAAACTGACTTGCTTAGTCTGATCACTCAGAGTTGGAACTTAGACCCAGACTTGGCTGCCTTAATTCAGACCTTAAAAGGGGGTACAGAGGTACATGACTACACTTTCATTCATGATCAACTCAGAAGACATGGCAAGTTGGTGATTGGTACAGGCCCTAGCTTGAAGAAGAATATTATGCAGCTATGGCATGACTCTCCTATGAGAGGACACTCTAGGATGGAACAAACATACAGAAGGATAGCATCACTGTTCTATTGGAAGGGTTTGAGAGAAGATGTTCATACTTATGTCAATGGCTGTGACATTTGCAAAAGGCATAAGTATGACTGTTCCCCATACCTAGGACTTCTACAACCCTTGAAGTTGCCAGTCACAGCCTGGAGTAGCATCAACATGGACTTCATAGAGGGACTACCCAAATCTAAGGGAAAGACTGTGATTTTGGTAGTAGTTGATAGACTCACAAAGTATGCTCACTTCCCGAGTCTCTCTCACCCTTATTCAGCACCAAATGTGGCCAAACTCTTCATGGAACAGATTCACAAACTTCATGGCATGCCTGAAGACATAGTAAGTGACAAAGACCCCATATTCACCAGTAAAATTTGGCAGAAATTGTTTTCTATGAATGGGGTGACACTTAACACATCCACGACATACCACCCCTAAATATATGGCCAATGGAGGTCATCAATAGATGCCTTGAAACATATCTCAAATGTTTTTGTTCTGATTCACAATCTGACTGGTGCTCATATATCCCTTTTGCTGAATGGTGGTATAACACCATCTTTTACTCTTCCATCCAAACAACACCACATGAGGCTTTGTATGGTCAACCTCCCCCTCAATCCCCCGCGCCGCCGCCATTTACCCTATGTATCAGGTGACTTAGCTGTTGAAGAAGTGGATAGAAGCCTCTTAACCAGAGAATTCAAACTGCAGCTCCTCAAACATCATCTTCAACGAGCACAACAAAGAATGACTGCCCAGGCTAATAAGCATCGTTTAGATAAGCAATTCAAAATATGAGACTGGGTTTACCTCAAAATTCAACCATACAGACAAGTGACACTATCAGGTTCTCACTTCTCAAAGCTCTCAGCTAAATACTATGGACCATACCAAATCCTACATAAAGTTGGTTCTGTGGCATACAAACTGTCCCTCTCACCTCAGCTACATCTCCATCCTACCTTCCATGTTTCCTAGCTCAAATTGTGCCACAATTTACCTACCAATATATCTCATCCCTCTGTCCTTGACATATCCAGGCCCTACTGTCCAAACCCTCAGAAAATCCTTGATCGCCATATGATCCAAAAAGGGAACAAGGCAGTTACGCAAGTTCTGGTACAATGGGATCAACTACCTCCTGAGCAGGCCACCTAGGAAGACTACCACTCACTCTTGGTTCGATTTCCTTCCTTCCTTCTTTGAGGACAAGGAAGATTTTGACAAGGGGGATCTGATACAGAGTGAAACAGAGAAGCTTGCGGAAGTTGTACATTGTGCTGCCTTGCTGAGACATAACGGTTAATTAGTTAGGATTAAGGAGTTTTAGAGATGTTTATTTAAGTCCCTTACCTTTTAAATTAGAAGTCCTCTAAATTACACTTGACCCATTAATTTTCCTTGTCTTATACCAATCAAGTCCTGCCCATAATTGTACTGAGATGGCAAATTTAGTAGAATTATCCAGCTGTAACCCGTAGGTCATTTTCATGATTTTATGCTCTATATAGGTTGTAATTATCCTCTTTATGGTTATGAATGAAAAGCGTCTTTACTTTTTGCTTTAGTTTATCTTTGCATTTCTCTTTTTTTTCCTTTTTTTCTTTTCTTTTTTCGACTTCATCACTGTTCCACTGCCCTGCATATCACTAAACAACCAAGCAAGGTCTGGTAATAGAAGACGAAATTCAAGCTCCCAGCAGAGAACAACAACAACAAAGTTTCTTCAGCAAAACCAAAAAAAATCGACACCAAATGCGAGCAAAATTCAAACCAATCCTTCTAATTCTCTTTTGTTTATGTTTTTATTTCCAATTTCTGAAGCTTTTTTGATGATTTTGAGAGCATTTTATTATTGGGGCAGCTAGGGTTTTTTGCTAAGGGGAAGATTGATCGCTGAATGGGGAGGGGTTTTGGGTGTTGAAGGAATTGGGAAGTGAAAATGACGTAGTATTAGGGTGATACTACGTCGTTTAGTAGCCTCAGAGGTTAAGGGTTTTCGACCGGGTCTGAGCGAAATTTTGGATACATTAGGCCTCGAAATTCACTTGGAGTAAAACCAAACAGCATTTCCTTTTTTCCTTTCCTTTAATTTTCAACTTTAACCAATTTTAATTAACATACCTAAACCAAACCAACTTGCAAAATTAAACCTTCTTACTATTTTAATCTAAAATTGACTAATTTATTTAACTAACAAAAACATGTAAAATTACCGATGTATTTTTGGTATTTTAGTGCTTTACAAATGCAATTAAAATCTAAAAGAAAATGTAAAGATAAATTTTTTTTTTGTATTTTTCTTAAAATTCTACTAAAAACAAATCAAGTAAATGTAGCAAAATTCCTAGAATTCTAAAAATAATTAAAAGCTATTTTTTTTGAAGTTTTCTACGAGTAATTTTATGTATTGGGCAAAAATTACGTGCTCAGAACCACATTTCAATAATACTTGATAAGAAAGTGATGATATACGTAGATCAAGTAACTACCCGAGTGCATTACATCATATGTGTGAGTTACGAGTAATTTTATTTTGTGTCTCACACATCTGACACTAGTTGTGTGAGGCCTCTTTTTATCTCACATATTTGTGGATCCATATCTTACACATCTGGGTCTACAAAATTCTAGAACCCACACAGTTGTGAGACAAAAAAAAAATCTCACACAACTAGTGTCAGTTGTATGAGACACAAAATAAAAAATTTCATGAGTTACGCGGCAAGTAACGTGTCAAATGAGCTAATTAATAAATGAGACGTGTAATTACACGGCAAGTAACGTGGAATCTTTAGCCTTCTCTCTCAACTATTTTCTTGACTATAAATTCGGGCTTATATCACCTTTGGTTCACTAATTTGTTATTTTTGGTGTAAAATTGTTCTTAAAATTATTTGTCGATTCAAATTATAGGTTGTTGTTTATGTGTTTCTATTTGGAAGGAAGGTGTTTTCGCAGCTGTTGTTGCTGCCCTTTTTTTTGTTTTGTTTTTTTTCTTTCAATTGGGCTTTGGGACTGGATTTGGGTCGATAAAACTAGGTTGAGCTATGGAGGGTTCGGGCAATGGAGTGTTGTGGTGAAAGGTGGTAGTTTCTGATAATTTACGGTGTCTTAGTTGGAGCTTTCGTGGCTGATTTTCATGGCTTCTATGGTGGTTTCATGGTGAATTGTAGGTGAGGTAGTTTAGTTACAAAGACGATAGACTAAGTTGTTGTTTACCTTTTAGGCTGAAAATTTTATTAGCAAACGCGAATATGCCACACCAGCAATCAGGGGCGGATTTAGGGGGCGCAAGAATGTTCACCCGAACACCCTTCGCCGAAAACTTACACTCTATATATAAGGCAAAATCTGTTTTTTATTTCTATATATTAAGTTTTGAACACCCTTAATACAATCCAAAAATGTAGTTTAGTGGTCAAGGGGGTTCAAAATCTACATAAGGTCTTGAGTTCAATTCTCACTAGCTACAAAAAAGTTTTTTGAACCCCCTTCGTGGAGATCCTGCCTCCGCCACTGCCAGCAATATGTGTTTACTTGATCTGCTTAATAGATACTTGGAGTATTTAAATGATAAAGGATCGTTATGGACAACTTAAATGACCATTTATGTATTTCGCCAAAAAAAATATAAGAGTTTAATAAATTTGATATATGAATATAGAAGAGATGATACACATTAGAATCAAGCATTATTTAAAGTAAATAAAAATAGTTACACTTTATAATTCTATTAAATATTATACAAGCGAAGTTTGGTTTGGATTTTTCTTATTCAATATCAAACCAGACCAAACCTAGTTGGCTTTTTTAGTCGGTTTGATTTGATATTTATATTTGGTGTGATTTCCGATTCGATTTAAACACCTCGTAGTAATGCCTGCTAAGGCATTTCGAATACCAAACTTGGCTTAGCATTCCACAAGTATTGTCTAGCTACGACAAGCTTAACAAAAGAAATTCCTTCCTTGTTAATAGCATTTCTAGCTAGCATATGGGCTACTTCATTTTCTGCAGAATTATTACACAAATAATCGGTCAGATTCTAATATTTATTTTTTTAGTCGGTATATATAGATTATACATAGTTATGCATATATTATATATAAATTATATACATATGTATTATATATTTGTCGATTATTTTTACTTTTAAAGAAATTAGGTGAATGAATATCTAGGTTAATTCTTCATTTCCTTCTCTACAATTGAGCTGGCATATTGATGCTTAATGGTGAGCTACTGCCCCATGTCGGCCACCCTAAATCACAATACAATAAGACCTATGTAGAAATTCTTTTTAAATTTAATTATAAAAAGAAGTAGTCCACTTGGTGCATAACTCTGTCAAAGTGGGAGATCTATTTTAATTTATGACTTATTATAGATATTATTTTAGTTATATGATTATTTTCATATAAGATCGATAAATTATAGCACAAAAAAATTGTAAATGAAATATATGAGTAGAATTATCATTTTATTCAAATTATAATTGATCATAAGATATCATTTCTCCCCGAAGCTACCGTCAGAGTGACTTTCTAGATAAGGGGATTCAGAAAAGAAAAAAAGTTAAAACAAATTAGAAGAGATTGAGGCCAAAGGGAATTGAAGTAATGACCTCACAAATGGTTTGAACCTCCTTGACAACTAAGTCATGCTTTTGGACTATGTTAATGAGATTCAAAATATAATATATAGAGAGGTAAAAACAGATTTTGCCTTATATGTATAGTGTAATTTTCCGGCAAAGACGATCCACCCATGATGCCTCGCATAAAAAATTATAGGTTCAATTGAACCCGCCGCAAAATACTGCATTCGCCTCTACTTATATGATGTGAATTCAGACCAGTAGAAGTTTTAATACAAATACCGAACATCACGTGAGAAACCGAAAAAAATATAATAATATCTTGTCTTGTGTAGTAAGTAAAAGAGGGAAAGAAACTTGTCTCTCTTGATCTACTTTACTAATGAGAAACCAAAAGAAGCACCTATAATTCTTTTCCCTCATCCATGAAAGAAACTTCTCTTTTTAGTTTTTTCAACAATCAATCATTTCCCTTTCCTTTTAAGTTTCTTCTTTTATTTTCTTTTTCATTCTGAAAAAAGTTATATGCAAGAATATGGATTGATTACTGCATTTCCAAACACTCAATCCCCATATAAATGGGCAAGAAAGAAATAGATACCGGAGTCAGAATTTGAAGTTTAAAGATATTGAATTATCATTTAACTCATAGCTCGTTTTAGTAAATGTATTCATAATTAAATATTTATATATATTTAATAAAAAATTTAATATAAATATAGAATTGAAGCAAAACTAGATTTGTCCATTCTAAGGGTATTTTTGGTCCTTTCCCTGCAACAAAAAAAAAACGTTATTAGTCACAGCTGTTTTTGGCGTGTCATACTTTCCAAAAGTGTGTCTTACATATTAGTAGTTCAACCTTGGCGTGTCATACTTTCCTAAAAACTTTAAATATTAACTCAATAAATTTAAATCTTGAATCAAAACTATGTATGCAATCCTTAGTGTAACTTGAGATAAAAGAAAAATAAAGAGTAATTAGTATATATGCGCGTAAAATCCAATATAGTTATCACCAACCATCACTTGTCAATGTTCTTATTTAAATTGTTTCATCTCAATCTTGAGCTAAAGAGTAATAATCCATTCAATATCAAGTACTGATCATATATTATATCATTTGACTTCTGCACTAAATATAACCTAGAGCACTACGTTCAATAATTGAAGCAACATATTATTTTCACACCTAAGTCCTAACTCTAGAACTTTCCTATCTCTCTTTTTGTGATATCCTTTTCATCATTCCATTCAACAATATATAATAATAACAACCACAACAAATACAATATAATTTCACAAGTATGGTCTGAGAAGGATAATGCGTATGCCAAACTTACTCCTACCTAATGAGGATAGAGAGATTTTTTTCTACAGATCCTCGGCTACAGAAAAGATGAAAACAAGTAATAGTAGTAAGCAGTAATCAATAACACAATAATAGATTAACTGAAGCGACAGAAACAAGAATAGCATTGGCGGACATAGATATAGAGAGAGAGAGAGTTATGGGTGCTCAAGCACCCATTGTCTTTATCCGAATTTAGTATATTTACATAGGCAATTAGCAAAAAATTTAGATAAGTAGTGAGTGAATACCCATGCATAGGTAAATTCTTTTACCATCTTCTTTCGAAACTCTTTCCGACGAGCACCGATGATCTTAAAATCTTGTATCTGCCACTGAAGAAAAGGAATGGAAATGATAAACAGAAACACCACGTGGTAAAAGAAAGCTAAGCATAAGAAACTACATGAACAATATTAATACTACTGGGTATGGAAGAAAAACGCTTCACTACTTACTAATCTTCTACTCTGATCCTCGACCGTTAAACAATATACATGCATTTAATTAAATTCATTCTAAAAAATATTACTATTACTAATCAATTTTCCTCGTGCTACATTTTCTTCTACATATAAATTATATATTTTCTACTTTGTATTATTTTATATACATATTAGAGATACCTCCACTACCATATATAGTGGAATTGTGGGTCGGCATAATCATAGTATACACTATCAAATCAGCACTCCTATAAGCTTTTTGTATTGCATGCCTTAGCATTTTTGTCCACATAAATTTTGGTCCCATTTTTTAAAAATTTCAACATAGTATTTTCATCACTATTCCTGTCATAATACATTAATTAAGCAAAATTCTTCCACTTGCTATAGTTTACCTAATTAGTATCTACAACTATAAATAGCACAAATATTTCTCTAAGTTTTACAACAACAAAAACATCCAAGCATAACTAGCTAAAAACAGTATACACAAACGTCGTATTTGTTGTTTTAGTGTTGTGTTTCAAGTATGGCTAAGGTGAAGGCTTTTTCCTTTCTTGTTTTGCTTGTTTTTTCAAGTTTTATTGTAATGTCTGAAAGTCGTGTGGCGCGGATGGATTTAGGTTTGGATTTGGGTGGTGTAGGAGTTGGTCTTGGTGTTGGGATTGGCTTAGGGTTAGGTGGTGGAAGTGGTTCAGGTGCCGGTGCAGGAGCTGGTTCAGGTTCAGGATCAAGTTCAAGTTCAAGCTCGAGCTCAAGTTCTAGTTCATCTTCGTCTGGTGGTGGTGGTGGTGGTGGTGGTTCGGAGGCAGGCTCATCGGCCGGGTCATATGCTGGATCAAGAGCCGGTTCTGGATCTGGAAACCGAGGCGGATCCGGTGGTCGTGGATACGGAGGTGGATACGGCGGAGGATATGGTGGAGGAGATGGTGGTAACTAAATTCATGCATGTCAATTTTCACACGTAAAATTAATCCACCATTTCAAATTAAAGTTAATAATAATCAATGTGGTGAAGTCTTTTATGTAGCTTGTAATACGTACCTTGTACGACTTTGTTTAATCATTGTCGTTTGTATTTAGGTTAAATGTAAGGAATCATGTTTGGTTTGTGTTTTATGCATTCTTCAGTTATGTTTAAAGGTGTTTTTCAATTATTTTCAAGTTATTAACGATGATTTAATGTGAGAAAATTTCATGGAATTATAATTCATACATCCTAATACTATTTTAGCTTAAAGACGATCAACTTTGGAATTCATAAAGGATTTAATGCATTAGTGTCGGTATGATCGCATCCTTAGCTAAGTGAATTTAAGTTAAATTATTATCTGAAAACATTGAAATTCTATCATTTTCAATTCGTATTATTCTTAATTATATTGAGAGATGGAAAATGAAACAAAATTAAGAAATTTATGGGAGTATTGATTGATTTGAGAAAAGTTGTCTTGAGTGGAAATTGGATTTGAAACTGATGGTCCAAACAAAGGAAGTTTCAAGAAAACTTTGGATCAATGCCCATCCAGCCCAATACTGTAGAGTTCTCTCTTGGCCTGCAAATCATAAGATTTAACCTAAATAGCAGCCCTCTCAATTACTTAAACTAAAAATAGTCGTATATATATATATATATATATATATATATATATATATATATATAAAATGTATAATATGTGTATAACCATGTATAGTCAGTGTATAATCTATGTAGTAGAGTAGTAAAAGAAAATAGTAAAACAGGTCGGCTATTTATGTAAAGATCCCAAATTAGATCTTTTGGGCCTAATATTTTCTGTATTTCTGTATTTAGAATAAAGAGATTTTTACATTCCTATACATTATATGAAACTATATTACCCTCCCTACTCAAGTTTTACTATAATTACCTTTTATATACCCAATTACCATTTATCTACATTTTAAGGGAATTAATGATAATAATTAGTGTCCTAAAATTACTCTAACATATCTTCCACTCCCCCACGTTTCTCTCTCCACATCCCATCCCCATCCCCACGTATCTTGCACTCACCCATGATTTCACCATTGAAAATCATTAAAAAGCTTTGAATTCGAATTTGGGTTTTCAAAAAATATTATTTGTTTGAATTGGATGTTGTTGCAAAGAACTGAGAATTCTCTTTACGTCTCTCTCTATCTCTTAATCCCTAATTTCAGTAATGTAAAGCAAAGAAAAAGAGAGTAGCAATTCCACCATTGACAGCCATTAAAAAGCTTTGAAGCTTTGAATTCGAATTTGGGTTTTCAAAAATCATTATTTGTTTGGATTGGGTGTTGTTACAAATAATTGAGAATATGGTTTGGAGTTTATATCTCAATTTTTAGGGGTTTTGGTGAAGATTAGATTTGGTTTTGGCTGAATTTCAGATTGAAACTCGAAGAAGAAGAAGGCATGATATACATTATATTTACGAAATTGTAGTAAAATTATAGAAAAATTGTATTATGTTGTTTATATATTTTTCTTTTATTTATTTAACTATTGTATGAAAGTTGAACAATATTGTATTAAAATTATATTTAAGTTGTATGATATTCTAGTTGTATATAACTGAGTAGAAATAATGTAGAAAATTGTAGATAAGTTGTATAATAAATAATTAGTTGTATGATATTTGATATAAATCAGATACAAAATATACAAAAGACATATAGTATAAAATTTGTATAAAATTTGTATAAAATTTGTGTTTAAGTTGTATGATATTGTAGTTATATATAACTCGGTAGAATAATGTGTGCAAGTTGTAGGTAAGTTATATAATATATAACTAGTTGTATGAAATTTATTTTTACTATATATAAATCAGTTGCAAAAGATACAAAAGATATATTGTATAAATTTTTTTATAAAATTTGTATTTAAGTTGTATGATATTGTAATTGTATTAACTGTGTAAAAAATATGTAGTAGTAAAGTTTGATGAAAATACTTTTAAGTCTATTATAACCACTATTATTTCCACTTTACTGGTTTTAAAATTTAAGTATAAAAAAGATGATTTTTTTTCCATTTTGATATCTAAATTACCTTAAACCGAAAATATTTGATGAGGTATCAGAAACTCTTCCACTAATATGGGCAATTTGCAAGTTTTCTTTGTCTCTTTTATGCTCTTTGCATCTGTCTATGCAATTGCAAGATATGATTGCCAAGATTCCATGTGTGGAATCAACCACTTTGATATACGATTTCCTTTAGGATTACAATCAACGATAAATCCTTTTGATTGAATGCACTAATAATGGATTGGGGCCTTTTAAGGTGGAATGTACATATTTTATAAACAAAATTTATTTAGGTCGGGTAATTAACTAAACATAGACATTTTTGGTAATAGAGTTTTAAATAGTGTATAGAAAGGTAAAAATCCCTAGAATAAATTCAACAAAACTTGAAAAACTAATAAAAATAATATTACATGAAATGAAATAGAATGAGCAATTATTTGACATAAAAGTTCAAACATTTGTACTCGAGATATGTCACGACCCAATTTAGGATTGTAACTGGTGCTTAGGAGCAAGTACTCCCAAGTAAGCCTCATCGGTAATTTTACAGAAAACTGGACAGAGTTTTCCCTGTTTTTGGACCATCCCAAAAACTTTTCTGTCTCAAATCAACAACTAAATATCCTAATATCATACCAAACAATTGACAACTTGACAATTAACCAGTACAAGTCTCCACGACAACTAAACCACCAACTAACCACTAGAAATACTAATTTATCTCCAACTTTGATAAATGAGAACGATACTCAACATAAGACTATAATAACAAAAGAATACACACGACACTAAAATAATGACTATGGAGCGACTCTAAGAGTTCAATGAAAAGACCATAACAATAAATAAAATCTCTGTCCACGCGAACAAGTGCGAGGCTCACCGAGAAATATCAACCTGTGCGCTCTAATTAACGAAACCCTCGTCTGCGTTAACTGTTGTCTCTGTAAAAAAAATTGGCGGGGAATGAGTCGCTAGCTCAGTGAGTAATAACACTTAACCACAACCGTTTTTATTGGGGACAAGTCAGAAAACATGTTAGTATATCAAACAGAAAATAACATAAAAATGCCTTTTCAGAAACAATAAATAATTTTCAGTCTCGTCATGCTTTTCTTGCAGTATAATACAATTAACAGTTCGGTAATAAACTCGATAACCATTGTCTAATATCAATATTCACATTTGGGAGGTTTCAATGAACGGATCATGTAATCGGTATAACTGTGGACCTCTTCGCAAGAAGTCAAATATAACGGTAGTCCCTACTCGAGAGAAATCGGTAACGGTATGTTAATTCTACCTTGCCACTAGCGAGGGCTATAACGGTAATCTCTAATTACAAGGTGCACTAGGTCTAACGAACCCGCCGTTAGCTACGGGATCCTTCAATGTCTACTCTCATTTATACTTGTCTCTGTAATCCGTATATACTCATAGAAAATATCTTAAAACAATATAGGCTATTTCGGTTCTTATCAAATCATATAATTTATTTTCGATAACAGTAAATTCAAGTAATGGTAAAACAGGTCTAGTGACAACGAAAATATTTAAAACAACGGTAATCTTCTCAAATAACTATTTCGGTATCATATCAAGTAAAAGACTTGTCCCACGTGCAACTTAAAATAATCGGTAACATATTCATATTAAAAATCATGTGTAAATCATGCAAGTTATGAAAACATAAATTGCGGTAAGATTATTACTCACAGTATTCGTGTCGAAATACCAAATGCTTCACCTTGAGCAATGCGTACAAATTCCTCCAATCAATCTATACATAGTTACATAATATCGATCTCATGTTAATTTTCTTATTTAGGCTAATTCATAACTATTTTAGAAAACTCAATCATCGGGGTTCATATTTGAGTCTTAATTTATGGATTTATATTTACCCATGCTATGAGTAATTTAAATTAGTCCAAAAATCTTGTAAATAAAAAGGTATTTATATTTAATCATAGAACTAGTTCATAATTCTATCAATTTCAAACTATTTAGTATACTTTATTTCTACAAAATTAGACCTATCAGCACCTAAACCAAACCTTTATAGCCTTACTGTCCATAATAATTATTTATTTATTTATAAAAAACTGATATGAAATTCTTTTATACTACATGAAATCACGTAGATGTAGTAAAATAATTCAACTGATAAGAAGAAGGTTAACCTCTTGAGCCGAAGGATTCAATTTCAACCCCTAGTTCTTCTTAAAGCCTTTGTCCAAAGCTTTCTTCTTCCTCCTCTTTTTTCTTATTTTCTCTTTCTTTCCTTCCCTGCTTTTGTATTTTTCCCGTTTCCTGAAGCTTCTGCTTCATCCCCTAACCCTTTTTAATATTTTAGGGCAGATGTTTGTTATGGGCTTCGGCCCTTTGTCTTAAATTCCTTGTCCCCCCCCCCCTTTTGATTTTTTTTAGTTAGTTTCTTATTGTTATTATTATTATTATTATTTTGCTAATGACCAATACACCCTTATTAAAAATATAGGGTATTACATCCTCCTACCTTATGAAATTTGGTCTCCGAATTTAGCTCAAGTACGCTCCTGTAGACTGAAATAAATGGGGATACTTCGCTTGCATATCTTTTTCTACTTCCCAAGTAGCTTCTTCAATGGTATGATTTCTCCACAAAACTTTAACGAACATAATTTCTTTTGACCGTAGTTTTCTTACTTGTCTATCAACAATTGCCATTGGTTTCTCCTCGTAAGACAACTTTCATTAAGCGGTATAGTAGAGGCTTCAATTACTGAGATGAGTCTGATATACATTTTCTTAACATTGAGATATGAAAAACTGGATGAATAATGGACAACTCAGGAGGAAGTTCCAAACGATAAGCCACAGCTCCCACTCGGTCTAGTATCTTATACGGTCCTATAAACCTGGAGCTCAGCTGCCTCTTTTCCCAAATCGCATCACACCTTTCATGGGAGAGACTCATAAGAACACTTTTTCTCCAATTGTGAACACTAAATCTCTTCTTCTCTTATCAGCATAAGATTTTTGTCTACTTTGAGCTGTAAGCAATCTCTGCCTGATCAACTGGACTTTGTCCATAGCTTCTTGTACTAAGTCGGGTCCCAATAAGTTAGTCTCACCAGCTTCAAACCATCCGATAGGAGAACGACATCTTCTACCATATAATGCTTCGTATAGTGCCATTTGAATACTGTACTGGAAGCTATTGTTGTAAGCAAATTCAGCTAAAGGTAGATAAGTGTCCCAACTACCTCAAAACTCAAGAATGCAAGCTCTCAACATATCCTCCAAGATCTGAATAGTACATTCAAACTGCCCGTTTGTCTGTGGATGAAATGCAGTACTAAGATCTACTCGTGTACCCAATGCTTCTTGAAAAGATTTCCAAAAGCGTGAAGTGAATTGTGATCCTCTATCAGAGATGATGGATACTGGAACTCCGTGAAGTCGGACAATTTCGTTCATAAATATCTATGCATACCTGACTCCATCATATGTAGTCTTTACCGGCAAAAAATGTGCTGATTTCGTCAGTCGATCTACAATCACCCATACCAAGTCATAACCTCCAAGGGTTCGTGGTAGCCCAATGACAAAATCTATAGTAATTCTTTCCCATTTCCACTCTGGAATCTCAATTTGTTGTAGTAGTCCTGCGGGTCGCTGATGCTCAGCCTTGACCTGCTGACAAGTCAAACAACTAGAAACAAAGTTAGCAACATCTTTCTTCATACCTTCCCACCAATAAAATTGCTTCAGGTCATGGTATATTTTTGTAGATCCAGGATGTATAGTGTATTTAGTGTTGTGAGCTTATTTAAGAATAGCATGTCTCAACCCATCTACGTCTGCTACACATAGCCTGTCACTCATTCGAAGAACAACACTTTCAACAATCATATCCTTGATTTTACCAGCTAAGGCCTCATCTCTGTATTTGCATAACCGTTCATCCTCATATTGGGTGGCCTTAATGCGCTCAACTAATGAAGACTTAGCCTGAGCACAAGCCAACAATGCCTCTGAATTTCTAACTCTAAATCTGATACCTGTATCTTCTAGTCTCTGAATATCTTTGGCCAAAAGTCTCTTTGCAGGGAGCTATATGTGCCATACTCCCCATAGATTTTCTACTCAATGCATCAGCCACCACATTGGCTTTTTCAGGATTATACAAAATAGAACAATCATAGTCTTTGAGTAGTTCCATCCAATGACGCTGTCGAAGAATTAGATCTCTCTGCTGAAAGATATACTTCAGACTTCTATGGTCAATATAAATCTCACAAGTTTCGCCGTATAGATAATGTCTCCAAATTTTTAGAACAAATACCACTACAGCCATCTCCAAATCGTGTGTAGGATAGTTTTGTTTGTGCGTTTTCAATTGTCTCGAAGCATAAGCAATAACACGACCATTTTTCATGAGAACACATCCTAATCACACCCTCGAGGCGTCACAAAATACTAAAAATCCTCCAGAACCTGATGGTAAGGCTAATATTGGTGCAGTTGTCAGCCACGTTTTGAGCTTCTGAAAGCTCTACTCATATTTCTCCGTCCACTGAAACTTTGCATTTTTCTATGTTATCTTGGTCAGCAGCGCTGCTATTCTGGAGAAATCCTGCACAAAACGCCTGTAATAGCCTGCTAAGCCTAAAAGCTGTGAATTTCTGTAGGAGAAGTAGGTCTGGGCCATTTCTGCACAGCTTCGGTTTTCTTAGGATCTACCATAATTCCATCTTTGGATACAACATGCCCCAAAAATGCTACCGAGTCTATCCAGAATTCACACTTTGAGAACTTAGCATAAAGTCTATGTTCTCGCAATGTTTGCAACACAGTCCTGAGATGATTCTCGTGTTCTCTTTGGCTACGAGAATATATCAGTATGATCCAGAAATGGCTTGAACTCCCTATTCATTAAATCCATGAATGCAGCTAGAGCATTTGTTAGTCCAAAAGGTATCACAAGAAACTCATAGTGCCCGTATCAAGTTCTGAAAGCAGTCTTAGAAATATTTTCATCTTTGATTCTAAGTTGATGATAACTAGAACGAAGGTCAATCTTTGAAAAGTGGGCAGCTCCTTGTAACTAATCAAACATGTCATCTATACGAGGTAAGGGATATTTATTGCGTATTGTTATCTTGTTCAACTGCCTGTAGTCAATGCACATTCTCAAGGATCCGTCTTTCTTCTATACGAACAATACTGGTGCACCCCCATAGTGATACACTAGGTCTAATAAAACCTTTATCTAACAAATCTTATAACTGTTGCTTTAGCTCCCTCAGCTCTGCTGGTGCCATTCGATATGGGGGTATAGATATGGGCTGTGTGTCAGGTAGCAAATCAATACTAAAGTCTATTTATCGTACTGGAGACAATCCTGGTAAATCCTCAGGAAATACATCAGAAAATTCTCTCACTACTGGTATATTTTCCATACTAACTGTTTCCTTTCTTGTGTCATTTACAATAGCTAAGAGACCCAAGCAACCTTTCTTCAGAAGTCGTTGAGCCTTCATAAAAGATACAATTTTGCAAGTCTCTAGAACCTGGCTCCCTCTTAGAATAAAACTGGGTTCATTTGGTATCTCAAACTTAACTATCTTTGCATGACAATCGACTATAGCATAGCAAGAAGATAACCAATCCATTCCCATCAACATGTCAAAGTCAATCATATCAAGTATAATAAGGTCAACTAGAGTATCTCTACCCTCAACCCGAATCTGACAAACACGATACACGTATTTAGCTAATAGAGACTCTCCAACAGTAGTTGCAACTAGAAAAGGATCATTCAATAGCTCAGGCTGTCTACTAAATCTCAAAGCAAAGTACGAGAACACCTAGAAGTGAGTAGATCCCGGATCAATCAACATAAGTGCATCAAATGAACAGACAGAAAGAATACATGTAACCACTGCATTCGAGGACTGAGCATCCTATCTAGTAAATGCAAAAACTCTCACCTGACCTCTACCAGCATTGCCTTGTCCTTGATTCACAGTAGCACGGTCTCCAGCACCTCGACCTCTATTTCCTATGCCTGTAGTACCTGAAGTATTACAAGTAGTCTGAGTCGGTACAACTGATTGAATAGAAGGCTTGGTTAAAATTTCTCAGAGGTTGAGGGCAATCCCTCAAGTGATGTCCCAACTGGCCACACCGAAAGCACTCTCCAGTTAGAACACGACATTAGCCCAAATGTGATCTACCACAAGTTTGGCAGACTGGAGTAGTGACATATAATTGCCCAAAATTACGATGTCCAAAAGATGACGGTCCCTTATTACCTTTTCTGTAATATGGTCTGTATGTGGACTGTGAAGACATGTGTGTCGTTGTCTAAGAACCCTGTTGTTGTTGTCCTTGACTTCCTGCTCTTCTATTTTCACTAAAACCACCACTGAGAGCCCCTCCTGTCTTGGCCTTCTTACATAAAGCACTAGATGCACGCTCCTCACGTCCCTTGTTTTCAATCTTTCTAGCAAGGTCAACTACATCAGAGTAGGATAAAGTCTTCATCTGTGGGGCTACTGCAGTGTATAGACGACCAACCAATCCATCAACAAACCTCTGAATTCAAGCTTCTTCGGTAGGCACTAAGTGAGGAGCATATATAGCCAGCTTACAGAACTTAGTGTTATGTGTTGACACATCCATATCTGGAGTCTGAACCAATCTCTCAAAGTCTCTAGCATATTGTTGCATCAGACTATCTGGAAGAAAATAATTCTTGAACAACTTAGTGAATTCGTCCCATATCAGTTGTGGTGCTCCTATTGGCCTTCCTAGCAATACCGTTTCATACCATGTGTTGGCCATATCCTCAAGTTTGTATGCTGCGAGCTCCACAGCTCTCTCACTAGAATATCAAGAGCACATAATGCCTTAAGTGTTCCATCCAAGAAACTTTGAGGATCTGCTAAATTATCGGAACCTGTGAATTTTGATGATTTCAATTTCAGAAACTCTTGTAGGGATACTTCCTTATTCCTGAAAGTCTGATCTGTGCAGGTGCTTGTGTTTGTAAAGTAGCCTGAGGAGCTGAACTTCCTCCATGAGTAGGCACCAATGCTTCTAACATATTCAATAACTTTGCCACTGCATCTGTAGGTAAGGCAACAGTAGGTACAATATTTGGCACTGGCGGTGGAGCGTTCTGAACTCCCTGCTCTTGCACTTGATCTGGCATAACAACTTGGGTTTGACCCATGTTCCCAACTTGAGGTTGAGGAGCAGTCTGTCTTCTAGTTTGATGAACCCCAACTTGACCGCCACCCCGGGTAGCACCACGTCCAGCAGATGAGGGTGTTCATGTCCTAGCCATCTGTGAGCACGTGATTTTTGCCCTATGAGAACTACTCCCAAAAATTCAAAATAAAATGGTGTTGTGTTGTTTGTGATTTATTTGTATTTTCGTCTGTGCAGGTTTATTTCTACTTTGATTAAGAAAAATACAAAAATATGTGTTGCATGTGCATTTAGGAGTTAATTATGCATTTTTGGAATTAATTAAACCATGTCCTACTTTAAAGAATGAAAATCACAAAAAATATGAATTCCGGTAGTTTTGCCATTTTTATTGTTTAATTGTGCGATTTTATTTTTGATCTCGTGTGTTAATTGTTGTTAAGGGTTAATTAATATCTTTTTAAAATAATTTTGGTTTTACAAGTCAATTTAGGAATTATTGGTTTTAGGAATTAAAAAAGAAAATAGAAGAGAAAGAAGAAAACAAGAGAAATTTCGGACTGGGCCAGTTTTGAAAAGGAAACATTCAGGCCCAATGTCACACCCCATGTCCAGGCCCAACCGGCCGGTCCAAGAGACCATACCAAACGACGCCGTTTCATCGCCAATCAATCTTGACCGTTCAATCATCCAATCCAACGGTCCAAGATTCCTTTCCCATAACCCGTCTCTGGCCCGACCCGCTTACCCCGAACCACACCCGCCCCAGTTAAGCCTAAACGACCCCGTTTGGCTTAAAGTGGCTTGATCCGGACCGTTGGTTCCCATCATCCAACGGCCCAGATTAATCACCTGATTCCAATATATCAAAACACCCAAACCCTCTCTCACCCGCCTCATTTCCACCTCTTCGTCTCCAAGAACCAGAGACCAAATGACCCTCCACAAAACCCTAGCCGCCCTCATACCCCATCGTCTGAAAGCAGGCGGCAACAACGCCGGTGACCACGAAACTAACACCAAGGCACCCCCTGACCACCCTCGCCACAGATCTGTTAACCGCTTGCCTTGAATCAACCTCCAGCTTCTCGAATCTTCAATCGAAGATTCGAGCAGGACCTAGATCTACCCCAACTAGTCCCAAACTCATACCGGACATGTCCCTGACCCCCCTCGTCACCAAACCACCGTTGGTTTGGTTCGAATCAGACCAGAACCACTCGAACCTCAAATCAAACCCCCAAGTACCCTAGAAAGCCAGAGGTTGAAATCTGTCCCAACTGAAGGATGGTTTGGGGTCTAATCGACTTTAGTCGAAGTGTTCTCAGTTGAGAACACTCGATTAAGGTCCGTTCGACCTCAAAAATGGTCCGAGTCAGGGTCCAAGTTAGGGTCGTCCATGTTTTCGAGTTCTTGAGGTATTTTCCCTTTCTTGTTTGGGTTTGGTTATTCTGTTTACTTTATTTAGTGTAGCTTTATTGGTTTTTCAATTGTTGTCGATTGATTCTGTCCTTCTCCATCAGACCTTTTATTTGGTCCAATTTTATCATTGCTTCTGTTTGCTGTCGATTGTTATGTGTTATAATTTATGTAATCGATTGAATAAGTGTCGTCGATTAGTCTGGTATGCTTGAATGTTAGATTAGCATGATAATAGTCTAATTTTTGGTTCATGCTTGTCTGTTTCCCCTCCTGCCTCGTTTGTGTTCTAAGGTTGTATTAAAATGACCTCGTTGGTATATTTGAACTTAGAACTGAGCCTGTTGGTATATCCAGTTCATTGAACTGAATTTATTGGTCATTTGTTATCCTGAATCTGTCAATACCCTTAAAGCCCTGTTGATTGTTTCTTCTTTTGTATTCCAATCTGATTAAGGCATATGCTCGTCTAGTTGATTTCAGCTCACCTGTTGTTGAGCTAAATATGATTGGTTCCCCAATATAGCTAGTTCAATATGTGTTGCCCTGAACCCTTAGTCTTCATTTTAATGCCATTTTGATTTAATAGCTTGAATTACTAACTGATTTGAATTGGTTATAGCTGTTGTAGTTAGTTGGATTCAGTTTAGTTAGTGGGTAGGTTTGAATAGGTTATAGTTGAAGGGTTCAATGCAGAGTGAAAGGGATTGGGTAGGATAGTGATTCCAGGGGCTTTAGGAGGGTAATTTGGGAATTGAAGAGTTCAGAAATTGGCTAGTTTAAGTGGGTTGTCAGTAAAATATTAAAGTACCATTAAACTAATGAATTGTTTAGTATTAGTGGGGAACAAAACATAAAGGCATGGGGGATTAATTGAATATTATGAGCTGCCCATACATTTGGGCACAAGATACTTAATAATGGGATGTAAGAGAATATCATGGGCAAAAAGATGGTGGGGGTATTAGTTTAACTATTTTTGAGAGAGGGAAGGGTCTGTTAGGGGGCAGATAAATAGAGATTAGCAGAGACATTGAGGGGGGACTTTTTTGGGGGAATAGGCAGTAAGGGTTGAGGGTCAAAACAAATAGAAAAAGTCAAAAGATAGGCACACACTGCCTGACTTTGGAAAAGATTGAGAAAACCTACTGTTGCATTAGTTTCCTGAAGTCAAATTAGAATTCCAGTTGATGAGTTGCATGTTTCTAGCTTGATTTCTGATTGTGAGAGTCTCAGGGTTCCCTGGTTGGTTTTCTAGTGATTTTGGGTTTGTTCAGGCTGGTTTTGAGTCAGTCTAGTAATTCTTGTTTGGTTTTAAACACTTCTGGATTTCTGGCTCATCACTTAGGCCTGTTCTTTGTTCTATATTACTGGGCATTGATTATTACTGTTGTTGTTGGGCTGTGCTATCTGTTGCTGCTGACCTGCCTGTTTTCTTCTTCTTCTTCCATTGTAACTGATTTCCAGGTACACAACTGTAACTCTGGCATTTGTAAGCTGAAAACATGGAGTTCGAATATACGTGAAGAGTTGAAATTTTGTTTTGGTTTCTATATGACTGATGTATTTAAATTATTCAGTCACTGTTGTTATTATATAGATCCATGTTGGTATGTAGTAAGTGGACTGAAATGGAGTTGTATGAGATTTTTTTTAATATAGTTCATACTAAAACATGTTAGCATATGGTAACTGATCCCTGTAGTTAAAAATGAGTTTGTTGGACTGTTAAATTAATTGGGACTGTGACTGTTGGATTACTGGATCATTAGATTCTGTCGACTAAGTCTGAATGTCAGTTTTTTTATGTCAATGGCTAATTCTAGAAAGTACCACATCAATTGAAAGGAAAAGGAAAGTGTAGAATGCAAATAGTATTGGAATTCGGTTAAAGTGTCGATTGTAGGCATTAGCTATAGTTAGTTTAGTGTGTGTGTTCAGTTTAAACAGTTAAAGCTAGAAATAACTGGAATTAGCATTCTATTTTTGAACCTGTGATATTATGTTTGCATTAAGGGTCGTTGTTCAAATTGGTAATAGTAGTCATGTGAGTGTCGAACTAGATGTTAGGACGGCAATGGCATAAGACGTTGGCTGGTCCGTTAGTTAAAAACAGAGCGGGGGTGTCAATTGCATGTTTTGGGAAATATAAATCATCTTGCGAGTTGTTTACTGCTTTCAGTGCATTATTAACTCGTTTTAATTACAATAGGTAATGAATTAGTGAATTGGTATTAAACTAATGGCTTAGAAACTTCATTCAGGACCGTTTAAGTTAATATGAGCAATCTGGGCCATACCATAGCCCAATTGTACGGATCATTCGAATTTGGTAACAAGCTCGTTCCCCCTTAGGCCTCTAACATGCTTGCTAGCCTGATGCTTTGATCAAAGGCCCCAAAATTGGGCATTTTTAAACACGCAGGTTTATTTTAATATAGTAGTTCATAAATTAACTAAGTTTTCTTTTATTATTATTAGAGACAATGATATTAAATAGAAAATCATAGTCGCTTTTAGGTTTGCCTTTTAAATAATAAATGAGACGAGCCTCGATAAATAGAACACATAAGTCGCGGGGTCCTCATCAAATGTATATTTAAAATACTTAGACTTAGGGACGAGCCGTTTAGCCAATTTCACGGTCTTCCCCTAAATAATCACACGTTAGTCTCTTTAGGTGCGTACTTTAATAACATTACCTCCTTAAACCCGGGTGCACATTTATGTGACCTAAATCCAAATCTCAACGAAGTCGAAATATGTTGACAATCACGGGTACATTGATTGTGACGTGGTTCGAGATGTGTAGACACCTGATTTTTGACCCTCCCCGAGAATTTTCACATTTTTAGCGTGAATATGTGAAATTGAGTCTAATATAGTCATTTTAACTATTTTTACTTTATAATGTTGCAAAAAAGAAAAAATCACAAAAATACATATATATATTTTAGTTTATGTATTTCTCATAAACTTGAAAAAATACAAAAATTGTACTTTATTTTGGTACTTTATATAAATTCGAAAATTACAAAAAATAATTCTATTAATGTTTTGTAGTCATTTTAATTTTTGAAAAATACAAAAATACTACTTTATATTTTATTTTTATATAAAAACGAAAATTAAAAAAAAATAGTTTTATTAATATTTTGTAGCTATTTTAAATCATGAAAAATATACTTAAAAGATATAGTTTTGTTTAAATATTAGTCTTATTTTTGGTAGTTATTTTGTTTGCATAGGACTAGTTAAGCAACGTCGTGTCCTTAATCGGGTCCGAGAAAAAGAATAATATTCGGGTTCAAACTTACCCGCTTTTAGGCCTAATTTTCGGACCTAGCCCATAATAATCCGAGTCCGCCACACGTGGGGAACACGGACGGAATCTCATACACGGGGAAACCCACCACGCGTGGGGAACACAAGCCTCGAACCCCACCACGCGTGGGGCTCATTTTTCGGGACAAATGGGAATTAATACACGGACAAAACATTTTGGAAAGAGGAGGATTTTTGAAATTTTGGACTGGGAAATTTCTTGGAAAAACTGGTGCACTGTTCACCATCTTCTTCAAAGAAGACACCAACGAAACCCTACCACCAAGACTCCAAACGATCACCTCCATCGACGCGTCAACCACTGCTCGTCGCCACCACCAAACGACCACCCCGTCTCCTCCCAAACTCCCTCGACGACCATCCAAACTACCAGCCTCCGTCGACCCACTGTCGCAACCAAACAGGTCCGTCACCTTCCCCAGCACCACGACCAACAGCAACCACCAGCTCCCTCCATCGTCTCACACAGCCCACGACCATCACTTCTCCTCCTAGCTCCATCGTTGCACCCCCCCGTCGTCAACCACCCCCACCCCCGTCGTCAAACACCACCGCCCTCACGTCCAAGAACCAGAAAAAAACCTACCCGTCGCCACTGCCCAAACGAACCCTCCCTCCTTGCCACGACTGACCAAAAAAAACACACGCACACGCCAGCTGAAACTTAACCGAAAACATTCGAAAAGTAGCCCAGAAGTTCTGTCCGGGGCGAGGTCGTTGAGGTCGTCTTTGGTTCGCCGAGGTCCGGTACGTCGAGGTCCGGTACGTCGAGGTTGGTCGTTGAGGTCGCTGTAGAGGTTTGGTCCATGGCTCTATGCGTTTCTGTTTGTTCAGGTTAGTAAACCTCAATGTATTAGACAAAGAAATGCTATTTTAAATGTTCGAAGATGCAATATAGAAATTGGTATGATAATTTTCTGCTTATGTTTCACCGTATGCATTTTGGTTCATCTTTGTGTTATGTTATTCTTGTTTACTTGATGTCATTTGATTTAGTTGTATTAGGAGTTCTAGGACACAATTTGACGTTGATTCGTTTTTCCCTTCGTTTTCTTAGTTTATTTGGACAAAATTAGTATTAGTACCTGTTGTTACTACGCCCGAAACACTCATTCGCTTAACTTCTTTTATTAAACTTTTGACAAGTTATGAGATTTTAGTTGTAAAGAAGCGGTAAGTTTTAGTATGGTTAAAGGCGTAAAAATGACATCCTTTCAAAATAAAAATAATAATAAATAAATAAATAAACGAGACTAGCTTCGCCAAAATAAAAATGTGCAGATTGCGGAGCCCTCACAAAATATATGTATTAAATGCTTAGATTCCGGGACGTGCCGTTTAGCAAAATTCACGGCCCTACCCAATATAATAATGCGCTAGTTGCTTTAGGTGCGCCTTTAATAATGTTATCTCCCTAAACTCGGGTGCACATTGATGCGACCCAAATCCAAATCTCAACGAAATCGAAATGTGTCTCTAATCACGGGTACATTGACTGTGACGTGGTATGAGATGCATTTCCATGACGTTGTAAATCCTTTTAATAATGAAGGAGACGAGCCTCGACAAACAAAAAATGCACAAGTCGCGGGGCCCTCTAAATGTATATATATTAAAACACTTAGAATTCGGGACAGGCCGTTTAGCGAATTTTACGGCCTTCCCCAAAATAACAATACGCTAGTTGCGTTAGGCACATCTTTAATAATTTATCTTCCGTAATTTGGGTGCACATTTATGTGACCCAAATCCAAATCTCATCCAAGTCGAGATATGTCAATAACCACGGGTGCATTGATGTAACGTGGTTCGAGATATGTTTTCACGACGTTGCAAGTCCTATAAAAATAACAATGAATGATAAAAGCGGTTAAAAGATAAAATTGGCACATAAGTTCACATTTGTATAAAATCAGATAATCAAGCCGAATATAACAGTTGAGCGACCGTGCTAGAACCACGGAACTCGGGAATGCCTAACACCTTCTCCCGGTTTAACAGAATTCCTTATCTAGATTTCTGGTACGCATACTGTAATATGGAGTCATTCTTTTCCTCGATTCGGGATTAAAATTGGTGACTTGGGACACCCTAAATCTCCCAAGTGGCGACTCTGAAATAAATAAACCAATCCCGTTTCGATTGTCCTTTAATTGGAAAAAACTCCCTTGCGCCCTCGCGGGTGCGGAAAAAGGAGGTGTGACAGCTCTGGCGACTCTGCTGGGGACTAAACACCCAGAACCACTGGTTCAGGGTTAAGAATTCGAGCTTAGAATAATTGTTATTATTTGGATTTATTTATTATCTGATTATTACATGTTTTGAGCCTAATGTGCTAAATGCTGCTTTTACCGCTTTGATATTATTTGAACTGTATATAAACTGTGCCGAAACCTTTCTCTTCTTACCTCCGGGGATGTGCTTACTGGTTGAGACTCCCTATTCTGTTAGTGTCATACCCTGAATAAAAGAGGCTCGGAAAGTTTCTAAGCCGGCTGGCCTTTTGGTTCCCGGAAAGGAGCTCCTTCCTCAGCTCGAGTTGTCCGCTCGGGTACACCGTCTAGAACACCGACCCAGGTTTTTGAACCTAGTATAACAAAGCCACATGCCGGATCCCTAGTAGGAACGTTTATTTGCATCATGTGCATTTGACTTAGGGGACTCAACATAGGGGTTGGGTCCGTCTAGGACAAGCAACCTGAAAATAATAGACCATCTTTCGGCATGCTATATGCTACATGTTGTATTTAGTCAAGGGCGAATGTGTCATTTGGTCATTTCTAGCATGGTGTTATTTTAATCAAAGCATGGGGAACATTTGTGGAATCCAAGAAGCCTTGGAATTCCCTATGTCCCCCACGCTTGCTTTTTGGGAAAGCACATGGGGAACATTTGTGGAATCCAAAAAGCCTTGGAATTCCCCTATGTCCCCCACGCTTCATTTTTGAAAAGCACATGGGGAACATTTGCGGAATCCAAGAAGTCTTGAAATTCCCTATGTCCCCCATGCCACATTTTTGAAAATATAATAAATATAAAAAATAAAATTTATATGTATACATATAGAAAGAAACATTGGAAATTCAAAAAAAAAGATTGTGTATGTTTTCATCATCCACAAACTAGACAATAGTGGAAAAGAGGAGAAAATAACAGTGTAGAGATGTGGCTACTTATTATTAGAAAAAAGAAACCAATGTCCGAGTAGTATCGAAACTCTGCCGAAATTTTGAGAAAATGAAAAAAAAATGTCTTATTAGTTTGTTATATTAAAAGCAAAGGAAAATAGAGAAAAAAGTCATCATTGTTCTGTCTTGTTTTTTTCAAAAAATATAGAAAAGAAAATAGTTTGTTTTGCCATGAAAATGAAAATGAAAAAGAGTCTGGTTTTTAAAATGTTTTATTTTATTTTATTTTGTTTGTCTATGAAAATGCCAAAAATAAAAATAAAAAGAGTCGGACGTTGAATGTGATTTTATTATTTGTTCCAAAATAAGTATATATATAATCCAAAAAAAATTTCAAAAGAAAATTCACAATTCAAAAAGATAAAATAGATAAATAAAAAATCCGAAAATATTTTGATTCTTCTTTAGAAAATTCAAAATTCAAAAAATACTTTTTTAAAAGCATTTCTTTTATTAAAGGTAAAAATTCCAAAAAAAAATTCTTTTTCTTTGGAATAAGAAAAACAAATGAAAAAAAAGAAGGAATGTTTTACGTTAGTTAGTTTGTTTGTTATGAATGAAAATAATAGTTTGTTTGTTTGCTATAAAAAAAAGAATAGAAAATGGAAAAGGGTCTTCTCAAAAATAGTTTATTGGCCCGAACTACGCGGATTTGATTCTCACCAGATGTGAGATACGTAGGCAACCCTCATCGGGTCCAACCCCCCTTTTGCTAAAAAGCCAAAAACAAATAAAAAAAAACAAATAAATAAAAAACATGTCAAAATTTTAATCTTTTAAGTTAGGTGATGTTGTTTTGTCATAAATAGCCGAATGTTCCCGAAAGGGACGCCGGAAGGCTGACTTTGCATAAACAGCCACTTTTGGGTCATATTTAAGATTTGGTCCAGTTGACCCTCACAGCCTTAAAAATCTTCGTCCCCGAGACGTTGAAAGGCCGTGTTTGCAGTATTGAGTTTTCTAATTTGAAAATTGATAAAAAGAGTCATAAATAAGTCAGGTGATGCTGTTTTGTCATAAATAGTCGAATGTTCCCGAAAGGGACGACGGAAGGCTGGCTTTGCATAAACAGCCACCTTTTGGGTCATGTTTAGGATTTTTTGTCCAGTTGACCCACACAGCCTTAAAAATCTTCGTCCCCGAGGCGCTGAAGGACTGTGTTTGCAACATCAGGTTTTTATTATAATTTGAAAAAAAAAACAAAGAGTCGGCGGTCAGGTGAATACCATTTGAATTTTGTCATAATAAGCCGAGCCAGCTTCGGCCGCGTCTTAAACCGTTCTTGCCGAAATAGCCTTAGAGTATCTTTCAGTTGTCGAAAGGTTATTTTCGTAAAAGAATGGACAAGTTGGTAAAGTGTCATAAAATAATCCTCCCCGGCCTCAAAATTCATGTGAGAATTGGAAGGGGCCACATTTGCAAGAATAGCCATTTGGTCGAATTTGACAAACGGGGAAAGGAAGCTGGCCGTTTGTTATTAAGTTTGTAAATCTTTTGATTAGAATATGCGGGTTGTTTGATTTTCGAGTTTGTAGGTCATCTTCAAACCTTTGAAACCCAGTTTGTTCTAATATGAAAATTGAAAAAATGTTTATTATTGTTTATCTTTTATTGGCCCGAACTACGCAAGGTCTGATTCATGCGGGGTCATGATACGTAGGCAATCTTCATAAGATTCGACCACCACTAAAAAAAATAGTATAATAAATAAATAAATATAATAATAATAAATAAATAAAAGAGAGTGTGGAAGATTTTCAGAGGGGCACAATTGTTTAACTGCTTAGGTACATTGTATCTCTGATATATGATTGTCTGTCCAATGCTCTAACACTAACGTGATGACTTCCCTTTGATGTGTCCATATATAGAAAGTGGTTGGTTGTGGTAGCTCCTCCCTGCAAAGCAAAATCAAAGGACAATGGCTCATAACCGCAGAACCGAGTGGGTCGGTATCGATGACCGAAACAATTGTTCGAACGGAACAACGGGTTGGTAGAGGAAGTGAAAATGCTGAGACAACATGTGGCAGATATGTATCAGGCATGGATAACTGGAAAAGCACCACCCCCTCCACCGCCAAGCCTCTTGAACTCTGTCATTTCCCAAGCACCCAACACCATAACGGAAGATCCCCCATACTCTCCATCCCAACCCACTTATGGCAGCTTTCCCAGCTACCCGAGTAGCTCCATCACTCCTCAATGCTTCTCCGCTCCCCAACACCACTTCTTTCCCCGCCATACTTCACTTTCCAGGCACCCGGCTCCACAAAATGCCTACCCACCTACACAAGCCTACCAAAAGCCACCTGGATCAGGTTTCCGGCCCTGTCAACATGCAAGAATGAAGAGGCTATTGAAACGAGGAAAGACTCTCACCCCTATCGGAGTATCTTATGCCAGTCTGTTTGGAAGGCTAAGGCATGCTGGCTTGATTGAGCCACTCCCCGCATGTACTCCAGATCCACTTGCAAGGAACTTTGATCCGGCAGCGCGATGCGCATACCACTCCAATGTCGTAGGGCACAACGTTAAGAGCTGTCGTACTTTGAAAAGGGAAGTGGAGAAAATGATCCAAGAAGGGCGGATTGTGATCAATAACAGTGACATGGAGCACTCGAACCCTATCGAGAGCTTGTCGACGGAGGTTGATGATGTTGAAGCTGGCAATAGTCTTGGCAGTATTGATGCAAAACTTAGTGGCTAAGATGCCAGTTTTTGCTAGAGTGGGAGGACGCTTCGTTTCCTTGGTCAGCAAGAGAGAAGCTTGTGGTGGCTTATTTTGTTGTCATTTCTGTTGTTCGGATTATTAGGGTTATAAGCCGGATATTGTCTTGTGTCAAAACTGTCTTAACTTTCCGTTTTGTCATAGCGGTTGTTTAAATTTTGTCTAGTTTGTTTCAGGATTTTGTTCTGGTTTGTTTTGTTATTCAAACCATTTCACTGGTAGGCTAACGCAAGATCCGGTCTTTTATTATTTCCAGTCATCTTTTGTTTAGTCCTTTTGTCATTTTGTTCAGCGCCGATTCTAGTGACATGACATGCGCACACACTTTGGGCCTAATCTTAAAAGTTAATCATAAAACCCCGGAAAATAAGAACGGTTTGAGAATGTTCAGAGCTCGAGTCATGTGGAACTAGGGCAAGTTAAACACAAAGAAAAACCGTTAAGAGCAAGATCGGCATGAGGGTCGTTCAAGATAATGAGAGTGTCGCCCAACGGTGCTTTTGAAACGGCAAGGAAAAATAAATTGTTTAACATAATTGTCAAGTCCGGCACCATCGGAAGAGACTATAAATCTATGTTCAATTGTGTTGTTTGCACTTGGCATGTTTTGAAGACTGGAATGACGAAGGCATTTTATTCTGCTACCTAAACACTTTATCCTTCGTTACCCCTTTTTGAGCCTTATTTATTTTCTTTCATACCCCTCGTTCGGAATCAGTAGCAACGAAAAAAAAGAGAAAGAAAGAAAACAACAAAAACGAAAAAAAGAGAAAAGAAAAGAAAAGAAAAGAAGAATGATAACAAAAAAAAAGGTCAAATGAAAAAAAGGAATTGGGAGCTACGTTTGACCTGATTCCTCAAAGAGGATACGTAGGCGCTTCACGGCTCGGTCATAGTTTTGAAAGAAAAAATGAAAAAAATCAATTAAAATATCCTCAAGCAAGAAACTGGGGCAAAAGTTGCGTTTGTTGTAAATAAATCTAATTTCGAAGGTTGTAACTAATAACCCCACAAATTAATGTATTTTTTGAGCCTTTTATACCCTTTCTTTCTGGACTATCCAAAACCCACATTACGGTTCAAAGAAAGACCTTCTTATCAGTCTTTAAAAAATGTCAAGTCAGACAAATAAAGAGTCTTACCGGCGAACATAACATTCTGTTCCACAGCAGAAAGGACTCTAATCTCCAACAGAAGGAGTCATACCAGCAACACTCCAAATCCCCAGCTGGAGAGATATAAAACGAGAGAGTCTTATTGGTGAAAACCTTCACAAGCACCATAAGGCGATGAAAGCTGAGAAAAGAACCAAAAATGAGAGAGACTTGATAGTGAAAACCCTTCGGGCACTACAAGTCAAATAAGATTGAGAATCAGATGGGGAATCGCCAATTGAAGATCTTGAAAGATGATTGACGGTAGAGGATAGGCCACATACGCATGTCATGGCCATTAGAGTCGGTATCTGCGTTTGATAGATCTTTATTTATAGTTTCTTTTGTAAAAGAGTCATCGTTTCCTTTGTCTTTTATTTTGTTTCTTTTATCTTTCTCCTTTCATAGAAAAATTCCCCAATAGAGTCTGTCTGGTCAGAACAAGTATGAAATGACTTCAAATATGCCATCAGCTTTTCAAGATGAGATCTGACTAGTACATCCAAGTGGTATAGTCAGCGAGGAACAAGCGCGAGGCCAGTGTCAAAAAATATCCCCAGCAAAAGGGAATTAACCAAAGGATTGACGAGTGTCAAGAGGGATATCCTTGCCAAAACCAAGGTTATAAACCTCAAGGCCAAGGCCCATGAACGGAGCAAGGAGGGCAGTGAGCATGATTTGGCGAAATTCTTACTAGACTAAAAGGTTAGGGAAATGCCGGTTTCCGAACTATGCCACAAAAGAAGAGGGATATCCTCAGCAGAAAGGGATTATCCCCAGCAAATAATATCATCCCCAACAAGTCGTGGAACACAGCGCAATGAAGGAGAAAGGGAAAGCCATCTCAATAGGAGTATCACAGCCAACCACCATGTTTTAAACTAACAAATTTTGTTTGATTTGAAACAGGTAAAGGAAATGGCATTGATGCAGAAACGAATGCCACAAGGGATATTATCAAACTCGGGCAGAAAATTTTCCTTCCATTTAGAAAATTTTCTGGAAGTCAGGTACCCCCAGCTGATAACATTTTATCCCCCAACAGGTAAGTAAATAATTCCCCAACAGTGTTATCCCTAGCAGTTGCGAGGAGTCCAACACAAGGTTGGAAAGTCGGTATCCTCAGCGGTTCCTTTCGGGGAAGGGCAAAACGACTCTCAAGGGAGGTAGTCTTCGAAGGAAGAAGCTAAACAAAAAAAAAGAATAAAAAAAAAGAATAAAAAGATAATAATGAAAAAAAAAGGAAAAAGGGTAAAAAGTCATCCCCATCTAAATAATCCCCAACAGTTTCGAGGGGGGACAACACAAGTAAGTAAATAATTCAAAAAAAAAAAAGCGAAGGTTTCATTAATAGGAGACGCACTTCCTAGTTTGAAATCATTAGAGTTCTACCCATAGGAGATGCATTTCCTCCTAAGTTCGTTTTAGTTTCACCCATAGGAGATGCATTTCCTCCTAAGTTTGAGTTTTACCCATAGGGAGATGCATTTCCTCCTAAGTTTGTTTTAGTTTCACCCCATAGGAGATGCATTTCCTCCTAAGGTTGTTTTAGTTTTACCCATAGGAGACGCATTTCCTCCTAGGTTTGTTTTAGTTTCACCCATAGGAGATGCATTTCCTCCTAAGTTTAAGTTTTACCCATAGGAGACGCATTTCCTCCTAAGTTCACTTTTACCCATAGGAGACGCATTTCCTCCTAAGTTTAAGTTTTACCCATAGGAGACGCATTTCCTCCTAAGTTTAAGTTTTACCCCCTAGGAGACGCATTTCCTCCTAAGTTCGTTTTAGTTTCACCCGTAGGAGATGCATTTCCTCCTAAGTGGTTGTTAAAGATAAAAAAAAACAAGACCTAGTCCGATGAACCTTCTCCTAGGATCAAAATCTTAGTCTGACGAATTTTTCTCCTAAGATAGAGACCTAGTCTGACGAACCTTCTCCTAAGATCAAAATCTTAGTCTGATGAATCTTTCTCCTAAGATACCAAAAAAACAAGACCTAGTCTGACGAACCTTCTCCTAGGATCCAAATCTTAGTCTGACGATTTTTTCTCCTAAGATAGAGACCTAGTCTGATGAACCTTCTCCTAGGATCAAAATCTTAGTCCGATGAATCTTTCTCCTAAGATACCAAAAAGAAAAGACCTAGTCCGATGAACCTTCTCCTAGGATCAAAATCTTAGTCTGACGAATTTTTCTCCTAAGATAGAGACCTAGTCTGATGAACCTTCTCCTAGGATCCAAATCTTAGTCTGATGAATCTTTCTCCTAAGATACCAAAAAAAGAGACCTAGTCTGATGAACCTTCTCCTAGGATCCAAATCTTAGTCTGACGAATTTTTCTCCTAAGATAGAGACCTAGTCTGACGAACCTTCTCCTAGGATCAAAATCTTAGTCTGATGAATCTTTCTCCTAAGATACCCAAAAAAAACAAGACCTAGTCTGATGAACTTTCTCCTAGGATCAAAATCTTAGTCTGATGAATTTTTCTCCTAAGATAGAGACCTAGTCTGACGAACCTTCTCCTAGGATCAAAATCTTAGTCCGATGAATCTTTCTCCTAAGATACCAAAAAGAAAAGACCTAGTCTGACGAACCTTCTCCTAGGATCAAAATCTTAGTCTGATGAATTTTTTTCCTAAGATAGAGACCTAGTCTGACGAACTTTCTCCTAGGATCAAAATCTTAGTCCGATGAATCTTTCTCCTAGGATACACAAGAAAAAAAACAATGTTTGAATTTGAAAAAAAAACAACGATTGAAAAAGAAAAGAAAAAAAAAGAGTCATTTTTAGTTTTCTCAAAATTATCAATGTTTAGTTTTCCTAATCAGGAGCCCGCCTGAAGAGAGGAGTGGCGTTTATTTTTGAAGTTGTTTAAATCTCGCCAACCTAAAAAGAGGAATGACATTTTATTTTCAAAGTAGTTTAAATAGGCGCCCACCTGTATAACGAGAGGAATAATTTTCAGTCTTAGTTTAAATAGGCGCCCACCTGTATAACGAGAGGAATAATTTTCAGTCTTAGTTTAAATAGGCGCCCACCTGTATAACGAGAGGAATAATTTTCATGTCTTAGTTTAAATAGGCGCCCACCTGTATAACGAGAGGAATAATTTTCAGTCTTAGTTTAAATAGGCGCCCACCTGTATAACGAGAGGAATAATTTTCATGTCTTAGTTTAAATAGGCGCCCACCTGTATAACGAGAGGAATAATTTTCATGTCTTAGTTTAAATAGGCGCCCACCTGTATAACGAGAGGAATAATTTTCAGTCTTAGTTTAAATAGGCGCCCACCTGTATAACGAGAGGAATAATTTTCATGTCTTAGTTTAAATAGGCGCCCACCTGTATAACGAGAGGAATAATTTTCAGTCTTAGTTTAAATAGGCGCCCACCTGTATAACGAGAGGAATAATTTTCATGTCTTAGTTTAAATAGGCGCCCACCTGTATAACGAGAGGAATAATTTTCATGTCTTAGTTTAAATAGGCGCCCACCTGTATAACGAGAGGAATAATTTTCAGTCTTAGTTTAAATAGGCGCCCACCTGTATAACGAGAGGAATAATTTTCAGTCTTAGTTTAAATAGGCGCCCACCTGTATAACGAGAGGAATAATTTTCATGTCTTAGTTTAAATAGGCGCCCACCTGTATAACGAGAGGAATAATTTTCATGTCTTAGTTTAAATAGGCGCCCACCTGTATAACGAGAGGAATAATTTTCATGTCTTAGTTTAAATAGGCGCCCACCTGTATAACGAGAGGAATAATTTTCAGTCTTAGTTTAAATAGGCGCCCACCTGTATAACGAGAGGAATATTTTCATGTCTTAGTTTAAATAGGCGCCCACCTGTATAACGAGAGGAATATTTTCATGTCTTAGTTTAAATAGGCGCCCACCTGTATAACGAGAGGAATAATTTTCATGTCTTAGTTTAAATAGGCGCCCACCTGTATAACGAGAGGAATAATTTTCAGTCGTAGTTTAAATAGGCGCCCACCTGTATAACGAGAGGAATAATTTTCATGTCTTAGTTTAAATAGGCGCCCACCTGTATAACGAGAGGAATATTTTTATGTTTTAGTTTAAATATTTCAGGTTTTGAGAGCAGTAACCCCACCGGAAGGTAGAAGGTTACAACAGGAATATCCAGCAGGTAACAATAAAAATCCCCAGCGCCGGGAAGCAGAGGGCGGCAAACTCAGGCACACGAGTCAGAAGGACGCGTAAGGACGCATTTTGAAAGAAGCAGCTTGTGAACATTGAGTCATGCCCAGCGTGGCAAATCTGATGAAGAGAGCCATACCACCGAAGGAACCATTGAAAGGCTTGATGAAGAAGGCCATGTCCCCAGCGGATCAAGCAAAATGAAAACTGGTACTCAGAGGAGCAAAAGGCCCGTACCATCCCTCAAGTTCACAAAATAAAAGCAACGGAGGAAAACGCAAGCCGACAAGGAAGAAATCAAGCGTCCACCTGGAGAGCAAGGACAAAGAAAAGAAGTAGTCAGGCGTCCACCTGGAGAACAAGGACAAAGAAAAAGAAATCAGGCATCCACCTAGAGAACAAGGACAAAGAAGAAATCAGGCGTCCACCTGGAGAACAAGGACAAAGACAAAGAAGAAATCAGGCGTCCACCTGGAGAACAAGGACAAAGGAAGGAAGAAATCAGGCGTCCACCTGGAGAACAAGGATAAAGAAAAGAAATAGAAATCAGGCACCCACCTGGAGAATAAGGGAATACAATTGAAATATTGAAGCCAAAAGCCCGCGCATATGAGAAGGGAGCACACTTAGAATCAATAAAGCAGAGGAATACAACAGGAATCCCCCGCAGGAAACAATAAAGATCCCCAGCTCCGGGAAGCAGAAGGCTACAACAAAAATCCCCAGCATTCAACCAAGTTATAAATAGCAGAAGCTCGCCTCAAGAATACGAGTCAACATCTGAGATGGTCGACAAAAGCTGGACACAACAAAAAGAAAAAAAAAGAAAAAGAAAAAAAATGAATGAATCCGAAGCACGGAAGTAGAGAACGGATGTGATCTGCTCAAGAACTAGCGCCTACAACTAGCAAGTATCAAGGTTCAAATCCAAAGTCTGTATGAAACACCATTCAAGACTCAAGACCAAGTTTCAGAAGACTTGAAGATAGGAATCCTTGTAACTAGTAGCTGATAGGCTTAGTTAGTCTTTTTCAGTTTTCATTTTTTGTTGTAATGACAGGACCGCGGACAGGAACCTCAACGGAACGGCACCTCGATCGGCTCTTCACCTCGGTACACTCTACCATCTCTCTCATTTCCGAACTACACGTGGCCTGATTCCTGTAAAACCAAGGATATGTAGGCAGCTCAGATACCAGGGCTCGGTCACATTCCCTCCCTTTCCTTAGTGTAGTCCGTCCAAGTAATGGTCGGGTCAAAAACATATCTAGTCGTTCTTTGTCGAAAACTCTTCGTGTTTTCAGTCAAAGAGGGGCAGCTGTAGACACCTGATTTTTGACCCTCCCCGAGAATTTTCACATTTTTAGCGTGAATATGTGAAATTGAGTCTAATATAGCAATTTTAACTATTTTTACTTTATTTTGTTGCAAAAAAGAAAAAATCACAAAAATACATATATATATTTTAGTTTATGTATTTCTCATAAACTTGAAAAAATACAAAAATTGTACTTTATTTTGGTACTTTATATAAATTCGAAAATTACAAAAAATAATTCTATTAATGTTTTGTAGTCATTTTAATTTTTGAAAAAATACAAAAATACTACTTTATATTTTATTTTTATATAAAAACGAAAATTACAAAAAAATAGTTTTATTAATATTTTGTAGCTATTTTAAATCATGAAAAATATACTTAAAAGATATAGTTTTGTTTAAATATTAGTCTTATTTTTGGTAGTTATTTTGCTTGCATAGGACTAGTTAAGCAACGTCGTGTCCTTAATCGGGTCCGAGAAAAAGAATAATATTCGGGTTCAAACTTACCCGCTTTTAGGCCTAATTTTCGGACCTAGCCCATAATAATCCGAGTCCGCCACACGTGGGGAACACGGACGGAATCCCATACACGGGGAACCCCACCACGCGTGGGGAACACAAGCCTCGAACCCCACCACGCGTGGGGCTCATTTTTCGGGACAAATGGGCATTAATACACGGACAAAACATTTTGGAAAGAGGAGGATTTTTGAAATTTTGGACTGGGAAATTTCTTGAAAAAACTGGTGCACTGTTCACCATCTTCTTCAAAGAAGACACCAACGAAACCCTACCACCAAGACTCCAAACGACCACCTCCATCGACGCGTCAACCACTGCTCGTCGCCACCACCAAACGACCACCCCGTCTCCTCCCAAACTCCCTCGACGACCATCCAAACTACCAGCCTCCGTCGACCCACTGTCGCAACCAAACAGGTCCGTCACCTTCCCCAGCACCACGACCAACAGCAACCACCAGCTCCCTCCATCGTCTCACACAGCCCACGACCATCACTTCTCCTCCTAGCTCCATCGTTGCACCCACCACCCCCCCCCCACCCCCCCACCCCCACCCCCGTCGTCAAACACCACCGCCCTCACGTCCAAGAACCAGAAAAAAACCTACCCGTCGCCACTGCCCAAACGACCCCTCCCTCCTTGCCACGACTGACCAAAAAAACACACGCACACGCCAGCTGAAACTTAACCGAAAACATTCGAAAAGTAGCCCAGAAGTTCTGTCCGGGGCGAGGTCGTTGAGGTCGTCTTTGGTTCGCCGAGGTCCGGTACGTCGAGGTTGGTCGTTGAGGTCGCTGTAGAGGTTTGGTCCATGGCTCTATGCGTTTCTGTTTGTTCAGGTTAGTAAACCTCAATGTATTAGACAAAGAAATGCTATTTTAAATGTTCGAAGATGCAATATAGAAATTGGTATGATAATTTTCTGCTTATGTTTCACCGTATGCATTTTGGTTCATCTTTGTGTTATGTTATTCTTGTTTACTTGATGTCATTTGATTTAGTTGTATTAGGAGTTCTAGGACACAATTTGACGTTGATTCGTTTTTCCCTTCGTTTTCTTAGTTTATTTGGACAAAATTAGTATTAGTACCTGTTGTTACTACGCCCGAAACACTCATTCGCTTAACTTCTTTTATTAAACTTTTGACAAGTTATGAGATTTTAGTTGTAAAGAAGCGGTAAGTTTTAGTATGGTTAAAGGCGTAAAAATGACATCCTTTCAAAATAAAAATAATAATAAATAAATAAAAAAACGAGACTAGCTTCGCCAAAATAAAAATGTGCAGATTGCGGAGCCCTCACAAAATATATGTATTAAATGCTTAGATTCCGGGACGTGCCGTTTAGCAAAATTCACGGCCCTACCCAATATAATAATGCGCTAGTTGCTTTAGGTGCGCCTTTAATAATGTTATCTCCCTAAACTCGGGTGCACATTGATGCGACCCAAATCCAAATCTCAACGAAATCGAAATGTGTCTCTAATCACGGGTACATTGACTGTGACGTGGTATGAGATGCATTTCCATGACGTTGTAAATCCTTTTAATAATGAAGGAGACGAGCCTCGACAAACAAAAAATGCACAAGTCGCGGGGCCCTCTAAATGTATATATATTAAAACACTTAGAATTCGGGACAGGCCGTTTAACGAATTTTACGGCATTCCCCAAAATAACAATACGCTAGTTGCGTTAGGCACGTCTTTAATAATTTATCTTCCGTAATTTGGGTGCACATTTATGTGACCCAAATCCAAATCTCAACCAAGTCGAGATACGTCAATAACCACGGGTGCATTGATATAACGTGGTTCGAGATATATTTTCACGATGTTGCAAGTCCTATAAAAATAACAATGAATGATAAAAGTGGTTAAAAGATAAAATTGGCACATAAGTTCACATTTGTATAAAATCAGATAATCAAGCCGAATATAACAGTTGAGCGACCGTGCTAGAACCACGGAACTCGGGAATGCCTAACACCTTCTCCCGGGTTAACAGAATTCCTTATCTAGATTTCTGGTACGCAAACTGTAATATGGAGTCATTCTTTTCCTCGATTCGGGATTAAAATTGGTGACTTGGGACACCCTAAATCTCCCAAGTGGCGACTCTGAAATAAATAACCAATCCCGTTTTGATTGTCCTTTAATTGGAAAAAACTCTCTTGCGCCCTCGCGGGTGCGGAAAAAGGAGGTGTGACAGCTCTGGCGACTCTGCTGGGAACTAAACACCCAGAACCACTGGTTCAGGGTTAAAAATTCGAGCTTAGAATAATTGTTATTATTTGGCTTTATTTATTATCTGATTATTACATGTTTTGAGCCTAATGTGCTAAATGCTGCTTTTACCGCTTTGATATTATTTGAACTGTATATAAACTATGCCGAAACCTTTCTCTTCTTACCTCCGGGGATGTGCTTACTGGTTGAGACTCCCTATTTTGTTAGTGCCATACCCTGAATAAAAGAGGCTCGGAAAGTTTCTAAGCCGGCTGGCCTTTTGGTTCCCGGAAAGGAGCTCCTTCCTCAGCTCGAGTTGTCCGCTCGGGTACACCGTCTAGAACACCGACCCAGGTTTTTGAACCTAGTATAACAAAGCCACATGCCGGATCCCTAGTAGGAACGTTTATTTGCATCATGTGCATTTGACTTAGGGGACTCAACATAGGGGTTGGGTCCGTCTAGGACAAGCAACCTGAAAATAATAGACCATCTTTTTGGGAAAGCACATGGGGAACATTTGTGGAATCCAAAAAGCCTTGGAATTCCCCTATGTCCCCCACGCTTCATTTTTGAAAAGCACATGGGGAACATTTGCGGAATCCAAGAAGTCTTGAAATTCCCTATGTCCCCCATGCCACATTTTTGAAAATATAATAAATATAAAAAATAAAATATATATGTATACATATAGAAAGAAACATTGGAAATTCAAAAAAAAAAAAGATTGTGTATGTTTTCATCATCCACAAACTAGACAATAGTGGAAAAGAGGAGAAAATAACAGTGTAGAGATGTGGCTACTTATTGTTAGAAAAAAGAAACCAATGTCCGAGTAGTATCGAAACTCTGCCAAAATTTTGAGAAAATGAAAAAAAAATGTCTTATTAGTTTGTTATATTAAAAAGAAACCAATGTCCGAGTACTAAAAATGTCTTATTAGTTTGTTATATATGAAAAACAAATGTCTTATAATGAACGAGACGAGCCTCGACAAATGAAATACATAAGCTGCGGGGCTCTCTATAAGTATTTGTAAAACTCCTCAGACTTCGGGATGGGCCGTTTAGCAAAAGTTCACGGCCTTCCCCAAAATGATTATACGCTAGTCGCTTTAGGCGCGCCTTTAATAATTTATTTTCTTAAACTCGGTTACACATTTATGTGACCCAAATCCAAATCTCAACGGAGTCGAAATGTGTTGATAACCACGGGTACATTGATGTGACGTGGTTCGAGATACATTTTTTTTACAATGTTGCAATTCTCTGTTAAAATAATGATGATAATAATAAAAGCGGTTAAAAGTTAAAATTTGCACATAGATTCATAATTGTATAAAACCAGATAATTCAGCCGAATATGACAGTTAAGCGACCGTGCTAGAACCGCGGAACTCGGGAATGCCTAACACCTTCTCCCGGGTTAACAAAATTCCTTATCTGGATTTTTGGTGCGCAGACTGTTAAACAGAGTTAATCTTTTCCTCGATTCGGGATTCAACCGGTGACTTGGGACACCATAAATCTCCCAAGTGGCTACTCTGAATTAAATAATAAATCTCGTTTCGATTGTCCTTTAATTGGAAAAACTCCCTTTTACGCCCCTTTGCGGGTGTAGGTGAAAAAGGAGGTGTGACACCATCTGTGAAAGAAATATTCCAAAGTCAATCTCAAGTTATCTCAATGCACAATCAAAGAATGAAAGAAGGGAAAATATTCCTAGATGTTCAATAGCCTCAAGATCATAAGTATGGGCGCCTACATACCCATGAACAAAACTCTACTAAACATTGCTCCATACCTCGGGACTTAAAGCCTAAGCTCTGATACCAACTTTGTCACGACCAAATTTAGGATCGTGACCGGCGCTTAGGAGCAAGTGCTCCCAAGTAAGCCTCATCGGTAATTTTACAGAAAATCGGACAGAGTTTCCCTTATTTTTGGACCATCCCAAAATGTTTCCTGTCTCAAATCAACAACCAAACATCCTAATATCATACCAAACAATTAACAACTTGTCAATTAACCAATACAAGTCTCCACCATAAATAAACCACCAACTCACCACTAGAAATATTAATTTATCTCCAACTTTGATAAATGAGAGCGATACTCAACATAAGACTATAATAACAAAAGAATACTCATGACACTAAAATAATGACTATGGAGCGACTCTAAGAGTTCAATGAAAAGACCATTACAATAAATAAAATCTCTGCCCACGCGAACAAGTGCGAGGCTCACCGAGAAATATCAACTCGTGCGCTCTAACTAACGAAATCCTCGCCTGCGTTAACTGTTGTCTCTGTAAAAAAATATTAGCGGGAAATGAGTCACTAGCTCAGTGAGTAATAACACTTAACCACAACCGTTTTTATTGGGGATAAGTCAGAAAACATGCTAGTATATCAAACAGAAAATAACATAAAATGTCCTTTCAGGAACAATAAATAATTTTCAGTCTCGTCATGCTTTTTTGTAGATTAATACAAGTAACAGTTCGGTAATAAGCTCGGTAACCACTGTCTAATATCAATATTCACATTTGGGAGGTTTTAATGAACGGATCATGTAATCGGTATAACTGTGGACTTCTTCGCAAGAAGCCAAATATAACGGTAGTCCCTACTCGAGGGAAATCAGTAACGGTATGCTAGTTCTACCTTCCCACTAGCGAGGGCTATAACGGTAATCTATAATTACAAGGTACACCAGGTCTAACGAACCCGCCGTTAGCTACGGGATCCTTCAATATCTACTCTCATTTATACTTGTCTCTGTAATCCGTATATACTCATAGAAAATATCTTAAAACAATATAGGCCATTTCGGTTCTTATCGAATCATATAATTTCTTTTCGATAACAGTAAATTCAAGTAATGGTAAAACAGATCTAGTGACAACGAAAATATTTAAAACAACGGTAATCTTCTCAAATAACTATTTCGGTATCATATCGAGTAAAAGACTTGTCCCACGTGTAACTTAAAATAATCGGTAACATATTCATATTAAAAATCATGTGTAAATCATGCAAGTTATGAAAACACAAATTGCGGTAAGATTACTACCACAGTACTTGTGCCGAAATACCAAATGCTTCACCTCGAGCAATGCATACAAATTTCTCCAATCAATCTATAATTACATAATATCGATCTCATGTTAATTTCCTTATTTAGGCTAATTCATAGCTATTTTAGAAAACCCAATCATCGGGGTTCATGTTTGAGTCTTAATTGTGGATTTCTATTTACCCATACTATGAGTAATTTAAATCAGTCCAAAAATCTTGTAAATAAAAAGGTATTTATATTTAATCATAGAACTAGTTCATAATTCTATCAACTTCAAACTATTTAATATACTTTATTTCTCCAAAATTAAACCTATCAGTACCTAAATCAAACCTTTATAGCCTTACTATCTATAATAATTATTTATGAAAAAACTGATATGAAATTCTTTTGTACTACATGAAATCGCGTAGATGTAGTAAAATAATTCAACTGATAAGAAGAAGGTTAACCTCTTGAGCCGAAGGATTCAATTTCAACCCCCAGTTCTTCTTAAATCCTTTGTCCAAAGCTTTCTTCTTCTTACTCTCTTTTCTTCTTTTCTCTTTCTTTCCTTCCCTGCTTTTGTATTTTCCCGTTTCCTGAAGTTTCTGCTTCATCCCCTAATCCTTTTTAATATTTTAGGGCAGATGTTTGTTATGGGCTTCGGCCCTTTGTCTTAAATTCTTTGTCCCCCCCCCCCCTTTTGATTTTTTCTTTTTTAGCTAGTTTCTTATTGTTGTTATTATTATTATTATTATTATTATTATTATTTTGCTAATGACCAATACACCCTTATTAAAAATATAGGGCATTACAAGATATCGATAGTCCACCATCAAGAGTCGTGATAGATGAATAGCATCTCTCTACCGTTAATTAAAGTTCTCGAATTCGAATCTTGAAATATAAAAAATACTGGCAATGAGTACTTTTGTCTTTAATAAATCTTATACAACAGTCGGGGAGTATCCAAAAAGTGTGCTTAGGTAGTTCTTTCATTGAGCACAATAGAATGAAGAGGAATGGGGACCAGGAATGTCAATGGATATTTAAAAACTGACTAAAACGATCGAACTGTACCGTATGTACCAATTTTTAGGTTTCTTTTAATAAAACCGTAAGTCTTTATATAAATCTATAACGGTACCGATAATAAGGATAGGTTTTTTATTTTGTAAAAATAAATCGAAAAAAATACGGAACTGTACCGAATAAATTTACATTATTTAAAACTAATAAAACATTAAATTTTTCTTGGGACCTTGGAATTATAAAAATTGTTACAAGCCAACAAGTAATTAAACCCAAACTATTATGCTACTCCTATTGAAATTAAATTATTTCCAGCATATTCACTAGCAAGATACAAGGTATTTTAGCGATTATGAGTAGCAAACTACGATATATTAAATATGTTTCCTTTTGTATGAGTTAAATTTATCTTTTTGAATATTTAATCTTCTATAGACTTTATTCTTGAGACATAGCATGGTTAATATCTTTCCACTCGTATGATTTATATTTTTCTTTGTATTTGCTTAGTTTCTTCTACACTGTTGTAGAATAGTTGACGGATCTATACTATGGACATCTTTCATATTTTCTTAATTCATCACCTTTTAAACTGTAAAAATGTCTAGAGAGTTCTGATATGTCCTATAAAATACGTATATTATTGTATTCTACTTCTACTAGTGATTGTTACATGATATTTAAAAAAATACCGAAAATTAACTGAACTGTACCGATACCGAAGAGAAACCGACATGATTTGGACGATTTTGAAAAAACTAATTTTAATTATACATAATAGAATAATCAAAAAATAGTATGATACAAATTTTATAAAATAACCAGCCGAATCAAATATTAACACCCTTTATCGGGGACGACAACACAAATATTGAACACATGATAGAAACCCGAAAAAGAAGATATCAATAGTCCAATTTGCTAAATTCATTGGCCTTCCATTTCCCAAAATCAGTCGTATTTGCCGTACAAATAGTAATTAGAATCCTTAAAAAATTAGAATCTCTATGCAAATAGTTGTAGTCTTTATGGGTACGGAAAAGGGCAGTGGTGGAGTAAATGAAATTTGATATTTCACAGCTCATATGCTACTGGATACTATCTCACCAAAAGTCAGAATTTATACCCACTTATTGCGCCACACATCATTCATATTTCTACTAAAGTTAGCTCTTCTTGGATTGAGTAGATTCAAACCTTCGCATTAGAGCCGATAAATTAGTCACCGATACTTATGCTAAGATAGACTATATATATCACAATTACTTTATGGCACCGGTTAGGAATATCGGGAGGTCAAATAATAAGGTGGTAGGTTAAGAGATAGTTAAGTCTTGTCTTATGTCATAACTTTGTGGGATTGGTTTGGTAGGGATACTATTTCGTTTTTACTTTGTATATTTCTTATGGATTTCATGTTGTTCCTATTTTTTCTATTATTTCTGTGGTGTTACTGATTTTGTCTCCTTTTGTCTTTTTGTCCTCTTGAGTCGAGGGTCTTTCGGAAACAACCTCTCTATTCCTTCGAGGTAACGGTAAGATTTGCGTACACAGTACCCTCCCCAGACCCACTAGTGGGATTTCACTGGGTCGTTGTTGTTGTTATGGTGCGGACATGCAGTCAAGGGCAGATCTTTCCCTTTGGTATCGGGTTCATCGGAAACCAATACTTTCAGCACAAAGTATAAATTTATATGAATTTACTAAAATTACCGCAAATAATATGTATGAACTCATAACTTTAAATATATTATGAGTTTAAAGCTAAAAACCTTAAAAGTTTAATTCATAAATTAAATATTGTATCCGTCTCTATATGCTGGACCCTGCATGAATGCATGATGCATATCACGTATCAGGTTGCCCTTTTTTCTTCAGGTGATCGTTAAAGTTTGAACTAATCAAACTTATGACCTCAAGATCTATGTTGTATCAAGATTTTTTTTCATTTTCTGACCTCGAATCCAAAATCTCTTATTAAGGATGGCAAGATTCTATTCATCTCATTGCAACCTTGATGTTCTTATTTTTATCTGTATTGCAAAATATGATAAGTAATCTCTATTAAACTCCATATATCATACTATTATTTAGGGTGCAGTCCTTCTCTAGAACGCATGAAATATTATGCATTAGATTGCTCCTTTTTTTTTTCCTTCCGATGTTTGTTACCCTCATTAGAGCTTCGACTAATTAGGATTTGTGTTGTATTAAGATTTTTTTATTCTCCAAACTAGAACCTGAAATCCAAGGATGGAAGATATTATTTATTTCACCATAACCTTGAGGATCTTCTTGATTTTATTCGTATTGCAAAATATGATAAGTAATCTCTAGTAGATTCACAACTACCTTCATGCTTACAATTCTAATTTCAATATTAACTACTTTTTCAAGTAGTGTATGTACATTTTGTATTTACATTAAATTTATTAAATTGGGAATCTTAAAGCAAAAAATATTTTTGAAATATTTGAGAATAGCGTAGTCAAAGAGAAAAATAACAAGAAACATTCTTCCTTTCCAACTTTACTCCATGATTCCTCTCTTATCTTATAAGTGGCCGTCCATTAGCCAATCATTTTAAAAATATAAACATAATATTCTCTTTTTTATTTCTCTTAGGGTAAATTATTTTATCGCTCTAACATTTTATTAAAAATCAAAATTCCTTCCAACTTTAAGACAGAGATATTCTTCTGCTCCTATTTTAATATCCAACCTTTGTCCGATATAATTTTAAAAACATGACTATTCAAATATTTTCTTGCAAATAACTGTTTAAATTTCTTGCTAGAAAGGATAATTGATAGATTAAAGTTTTTTATACGCCAGTCATAAAATAATTTTAGAAGAATATGGAAATTGAGTAAACAAACAAATTGCAGTCACTAAAGTTAAATTTCATGGCATGTAAATAAAGTGACATATGTACATTATTGTAGTTCATATTATTATTATTATTATTATTATTATTATTATTATTATTATTATTATTATTATTATTATTATTATTATTATTATTATTATTATTATAAGTTTATAACAGACAGAATGAGCTTGTTAGGTCAAAAGAAGACTTCACTTTAAAGCAATCACGTCATTAAGTTCACATTCAAACCTTATTCTATAAGCTTTGTTTATTTTAGTCTCATTCCAACCACCAAACGTTGGCATCTTATCATTTCTTTGAAAAAAAAATTACAGAAAAAATAAGCAAAAGAGATTCACTACTTTTATTTAAAAAATAAATAAATAGTCCCATTGGTCGGCTTACATCTAAGTATTTTTTTAATGTATTTATTTTGGTTCATTTCATGTGATACCTTTCAGTTGTTTCTAGAACTAACTTCAATAATAGAAAAAAATAAAGTGAATCAACTTCATATATTTCAATGGATGAATACTTATATAATCCAATATAATGATAAACTTGTTTATTTCCAATAATGATAGTGTCCGTTTAGAGGTGGAGCTAGGATTCTAAGGTTGTGGGTTCTGATTTTGTCGCCGAACTCGAATTTGTTTTAGTTATTGGGTTCGCAATTTTTTTTTTTAATATTTACTAATATTTTCAATACAAATACAGAGTTTAAGCAAAAGCCACTAAGTTCGACCGAACCCGTAGCTGCGACACTACCTCCGCTCCTGTCCGTTAGTTTGCAGGCATATCGACTATTTTATATCAATACAAACAACGCATAACTCTGTTTTTCCCCCTAAATTCGCTTTATTTATTTATTTTTCCAAATATCCTATAGTTTAAAATGCAAAACGTACTTGAAATTATTAAATTCGACCACCACCAAAAATTGTAATAGGATGAATAGAATCTCTTTATCCTTAAGAAAAAAATTTGGATTCGAATCTTGAAGTAATATCTTGGTCAGAAGCGCTCCCCCTTTAGGGGTCTTACACGAAGTAAATTAGAGTAATTGGGAAAATTTAGGAGCTCAGTTGATTGATTACCTAAACTTTCATCTTATTTGTGAGGGTTCGATTCTCCACCTTGTAGTTCTATCTCCCATTTTTCCTCCCAACTTCCAAAATTTTTATTAGAAAAAAAAGGAGAAAAAAATCCGGAGTAATTGAGGACTCTAATGCGGATACCAAATAGAGGTGAAAATGAAAAATAGTTCAGTCCCCTCAGCTTCATAGAAACTTCATCAAGGCAATAAATATAGTAATTTTTAAGTAAATTAAAGATAATAAGTCAATCAGGTTACACTGATTATCTACAAAATAAAGCTGGCAAACAGACTTTTTATAGTGAGACAAAACAAGCAGAAAATGTGGGCATGTATGAGAAAACTGCCACCGTCCTTAGGGGTAAAATTGGGATTTCACCTGCCGATTCAAACTTGTGTGAGCTATTGAAATTCAATTTCCATACATTGATATATTAAGGTGTAAATATTTGATTAGAGAAATTAAAAAAAAAAAAAAAGGTAATACTTTTAGGCATTATTAATGCAATATTTGATTGTCGTAAAAGGAAAATGAATCTCAAAAAATTAAAGAGTCTATACTCTATAATACAACCGAGAGGGGTTGCTCTGATGGTAAGCAACCCTCACTTCCAACCGAAAGGTTGTGAGTTCGAGTCTTTCCAAGAGCAAGGTGAGAAGTTCTTGGAGGGAAAGATGTCGGAGGTCTATTTGGAAACAGTCTCTCTACCCTAGGGTAGGGGTAAGGTCTGCGTACGAGATTATACTGGATTGTTATTGTTGTTTGTTATTGTATACTCTATAATACAAAAGATTGTAATTCTAGAAGCTTCTTTTCATACACGTTCAAACACATCACGTGCATCCCCTATTTATAATTGAATAAACATGACAAATCTAATTAAATTCATTTGTAGCTAGTATTATAGCTAAACTTCAAGAATAAAACTCATTTATAGCTAGTATTATAGCTAAACTTCACTAGAAATAAAATCAAAACTAATTAAATTATGTATAATTGAACCATAATGCTGCGCTGCATTGTTTGCATTTATGGCCTCATCTAATGGAGTATACTAAAATTTATTGTATTACATTCAAACCTCTCTATAACAGCCTCGTTTGTTCCGAATATATTATAATATAACATGAAAATTAGTTCTGGAAAAAGGTTGACTTTTATAGTGAAGTGTTTGTTATATAGGGATGTTGTTATAAAGACCTCTCACATTAGAAATTGCGATCAATTCCTATATTATTCGCGCACCTACTTACCACAATCCGGTTTCAAGTCCTTTATTTTAAAATGGAGGAGTAATTCAACTTTTCTCTCTTCGGGACTAAGAGAACTTATTTACTAACTAATTGAAAAACAAAAAGATAAATAGAACGAGGTTATTTTTTAGAAATTACCCGTCGATGATGAACCAATACGCAAATTAATCCTAATTTTATAAAATGAAACAGAAACGGATATTTCGTGAAAAGTTCAAATTGGATATTTTGGAATATAATTTGAAGAAAAATATTTATAAATCCACCTGTAATTATTTAACTATGCGTATGATACTCTGATATAAATGTATCATTTTAATTTAAATGACACACTTTTCTTATTAGGTTGTTTCAAAAAGAATGACATATTTCTATATTTAGAAATAATTCAACTTCAAACTTTTTATTTTACTCGTTTTACCCTTAGTGAGAAGATTTTATAGTCACACAAATATCATAACCTCATAAAGCTTTTGTCCCTTAAGCTTTTAGGACCACATATTTCAAAAAGTCTCCTTTTTCTCCTTAAATTTTGTGTCAAGTCAAATTACACCATTTAAATTGAAACAGATGGAATAATTACCAAGAAAAAACACAGAAGACGATATTATGTCACCATATATGAGACCAAAAAGTAAAATGGAGAAGCATTCCGGGATGATAGTAAAGGGCAACCTGATGCACAAAATATCTACGTTTACATAGGATCTGGGGAAGGGCCGCACTGCAAGAGGAGTGATGCAGACAGCATACCTTAATGCAAGCATTAATGAGTGCTTCCACGACTCAAACTTGTGATATATAGGCAGAGGTGGATACAAGATTTAAATTATATGGATTTAATTTTTAAGTGTTTTAGCGAACCCATTATATTTTTAAAGTTATAGGTTCATATCTATTATTTTTGTAATTTTAATGAATTTTTACAAATAAATTTTTACTCTACGTCAAAAGTTATGAGTCCAATTGTACTTGTTGGTAACACACTACATATGCCCCATGTATATATGTTACACGGGAAGACAGGGGTGGACCCACCTTGAATCAAGGAGTGTCATGCGACACTGCTTCGTCGAAATTTTTTATTAGATATATATATTATTACTGGGCGTGATTTTGCTGGCCGAGGTTGCAGGTTCGAACTTTACCCTAAGTATATTTTTGGCAAATATGACCTCTGTGGCTAAAAATTATCGTTATGTAGCATCGAACCCACGACTTGTCTCTTAAAAAAGTATCTCGCCAATGGGTCAAGGCTATATATTACCTACAGATGTGATGCTAATAATTTTGCAGTCTTTTTATTAAATATCGACACCGTTTATGAGAAATTTTATGTACGCCCCGCAGGAAGATATTCACCATACCATATTTATTTGTACAATTTGAGGTACTCCGATCAACAAATAGTACCATCGTAATATTAAGGGGTCGTTTGATAGGATGCATTAGATAAAATACTGCTTGCATTAGCTTTGTGTATTAATAATACCTTGTTTGATAAACATTTTGAACCTATGCATTAGTTATGCAAGCATTAGTTATACATCCTATTTGGTATTATCCTATGCATAACTAATGCATAGAAAACCATGGTATTAGCAATGCAATGGGTTTTAATGTATGCATTAGCTTAGTTAAAGACAAAATTGTCCTTCAAAATTTATGCTTGATTAAAATATGCTAGTTATTATATTAATGCAAGTTTAAAATAATTCAAATAGTGAGAAATAAAATTATATCTCTAGTAAATAAATAAATACTTAGCATATTTCCTTTTTTATAGATAAATATTTAGTTCTGTATTACAATATAGGTAGACAAATCAAATAATTTTTTAAAACTCTTTCATATAAAAATATTTCTCAACGTATGTTTCTTTTAAAAAGTTTTAGAGTAATGGACTGGTTTTGAGGGTATTTTGTAAACAAGCAATTCTTTTAGAAATTGTGCAATGCTTTAATACATCAAACCAAACAATGGATAAGAAATATGTCAGCATAACTAATACCAGCATAACTAATGCAAGCATAACTAATACCAGCATTACTAATACACCATATTCAGCATTATTCTTATGCACCCTTGTGACGATTCGGCCGGTCGTCTTAAGAATTAACGCCCAAATCCCATATTAACTGCTTTTCCCGTATTTATTTTTGCTATTTTGGGTTGCTGGGACGTTCGGTTTTGGAGTTTCGGAGAGTTTTGGGACACTTAGTCCCTAAATGAGAGTTTAAGTGTTGGAAAGTTGACCGTAGTCGGAACGATGTGAAGACGGTCTCAGAATTGAAATCTGATGGTCCCTTTAGCTTCGTTGAGTAATTTCCGGGTTGGGAGCGTGTTCGGAGTGTGTTTTGGATGTCAGTAGCTAATTTAGGCTTGAATTGCCGAAAGTTGAATTTTTGAGGTTTCCGGATCGATAGTGAGATTTTGATCTGAGGGTTGAAATGGAATTCCAAGAGTTGTAGTAGCTCTGTCATGTCGTTTGGGATGTGTGTGCAAAATTTTAGGTTATTCGGACGTGGTTTGGTTAGGCTTTTGATCGAAATCGTATTTTGAGGCAATTTGGAGTTCTTAGGCTTAAATCCTTGATTAATTCGAGTTTTCGATGTTGTTTTAGGTGTTTTAAGGATTGGTACAAGTTGGAATAAAGTATTAGGTGATGTTGGTGCTTTTGGTTGAGGTCCCGGGGGGCCTCGGAATGATTTCGGATGGTTGACGGAAAGATTTTGAAGTTAAGAGATTGCAGATTTTTGCTGGTACCTGTCATAACCGCGCCTGCGGCGTGGAGACTGCAGAAGCGGATTCTTGACTTTTCCTTCAGATTCCGCAGATGCGGAAGTTATACCGAAAAAGCAATTTCGCAGATGCGAAAAAAAATGATCGCAGATGCGGTCCTGGCCTTTTTAAATGGAAGTCGCAGGTGCGACATAGGATCCGCAGATGCGGTCCCAGGGCCGCAAATGCGGTAATCGATGGGCAGAACATATAAATAGTTGCCTTTGTGAAATTTAGCTATTCTTCCACCATTTTCATCCGGGTTTGAAGCTTTTGAGTGGGGTTTTTGAGGAAAACAAAGGGGATTCACTAGGAGGTAACGTTCTTCACTTTATAACTCGTTTTCATATGATTAAAGACCTAAATAATGGTAAAAATTTTGGGAAAATGGGGTAATTAGGGCTTGAGTTTAAGAAACCTTTAAATGAGGATTTGAGGGGTCATTTGGACTCCGATTTCAGTGTTTTTGTTATATATAGACTCGTGAGAGTACGAGGTTTCTGAAAATGTAACTTTCACCGGATTCCGAGACGTGGGACTAAGGAGCATTTTGGTCATTTTACCTAATTTCGCGTATTAGCTTTGAATTAAATCGTAAAATCAGTCACTTGAGATGTTATTTACAATATGCAATTAAATTGAATATATTTGAGCCATTTGGAGTCGATACTTGTGGCAAAAGTGTGGTTTCGGGTTGAGTTTGAGCTTGCTCGAGGTAAGTGGCTTGTCTAACCTTGTGTGGGGGACCTTCCCCTTAGGATTGGTATATTTAGTAATTGAAATGCCTTGTACATGAGGTGATGAGTGCATAGTGCTTACTAGTATGTTTCCTTTCCTATTTCTATTACTTGCACTATTAAGCCTATTGTTAGCTTAGGAAAGCATGTCTAAGTGACTTAATTGATTCATTTGATGTAACCTGCCTTACTTGAATTATGTGGAGCATGCTAGGCTAGAATCACTTATTGCCTTAATATGAAGTTTGCTATTTTTGTTTATCTTCCTGCTACTGCTGTGTAATTATTTTGGGACTACGGATGTGGGATTCCGGTAGCTCCCCCTTGTCTGCTTACTTTGGGACTACGGGTTAGGTTCCCGGTAGATCCCCCTGCACATTTACTTTGGGACTACAGGTTAGATTCCCGATAGATCCCCCTGCACAGTTATATGGAACTACGGGAATGCACCCGGTAGATTTCTCCAGTATTGGGTATTTATATTTGAGACTACAGATCAGGATTCTGGTAGATCCCTGCGCATTGATAGTTGGACTATGGGACGATATCCTGGGAGATCCTTCGGATATATACATGTGATGGACTACGGGACGGTATCCTGGGAGATCCACTGGACAGTTGTAATTGGGACTACAGAACGGTATCCTGGAAGGTGCCCGGATGACATTTACTGACTTGAGCTGTATTTCTTCTATGATTTGTGGTCTTTGAGCTAGTTGTTGTTGTTCCTTCCATTCTATGATATTTTCTTACTGTTGCACTTATTTATACTGCTTCATTTCATACCGTTCAACCTTATATTTTATTTAATCTCAGTAGGGCCCTAACCTTTCTCGTTACTACCCGACCGAGGTTAGACTTGACACTTACTGAGTACCGCTATGGTGTACTCATACCCTTTATACGCATGTTTTTCATTTGCAGATCCAGATACCTCTACACAGGCTACCATCCTTGAGGCAGAGAGAGCTTTTGGAGTATAGGTACATCTGTCGTGTCCGCAAACCGAAGAGTCTCCATCTTTATTCTATCTTGTAGTTGTAGCCCTTCTATTTTACTGTTGATGTAGACATTTCAGAGTTAGAGCATTTTACTATATTTCTTTCAGTTTGTGTTCCCGTGAGTTTCCGAGTGCCGCAAAGATGTATCAGGACTTGAGACAGCACTATTGGTAGAGGTGGATGAAGAAAGATATAGTTGGATTTGTAGCTAGGTGCCTCAATTGTCAGCAGATGAAGTATGAGCACCAGAAGCCGGGTGGGTTGCTTCAACAGATAGAGATTCCGGAGCAGAAGTGGGAGTGGATCACCATGAACTTTGTAGTTGGACTCCTGTGGACTTTGAAGAAGTTTGATGCTATTTGGGTGGTTGTGGATCGGCTGACCAAGTCCGCTCATTTCATTTCGATGTGTACTACTTATTCTTTTGAGCGGTTGGCAGAGATTTATACCTGGGAGATTGTTCGTCTGCATGGTATTCCAGTTTCCATTATTTCAGATAGAGGTACTTAGTTTACATCACGGTTTTGGAGGTCCGTTCAGCGTGAGTTAGACACTCGGGTAGAGTTGAGTATAGCATTTCACCCTCAGACGGACGGACAGTCCGAGCGCACTATTTAGATACTTGAGAATATGCTCCGTGCGTGTGTGATTGAGTTTGGAGGGCCTTGGGATCAAGTTCTTGCCATTGGCGGAGTTTTCTTACAACAACAGTTATCAGTCCAACATTCAGATAGCACCATATAAGGCTTTATATGGTAGGCGGTGTAGATCTCCGGTGGGTTGGTTTGACCCGGGTGAGGCCAGACTATTGGGCACAAATTTGGTTCAAGATGCTTTGGAGAAGGTTAAGGTGATTCAGGAGAGACTCCGTACAACCCAGTCCAGACAGAAGAGCTATGCGGACCGGAAGGTTCGTGATGTTTCCTATATGGTTGGAGAGCGGGTTCTACTTCGGGTTTCGTCTATGAAGGGCGTCATGAGGTTTGGAAAGAAAGGAAAGTTGAGTCCGAGGTTTATTGGCCCTTTTGAGATATTGAGGCGTGTTGGGGAGGTTGCTTATGAGCTTGCCTTACCTCCCAGCTTGGCAGGAGTTCATCCGATATTTCATGTTTCGATGCTCCCGAGGTATCACGGTGATCCGTCGCACGTGTTGGATTTCAGTTCAGTCCAATTGGACAAGGATCTATCATATGTTGAGGAGCCAGTGACTATATTGGACAGGCAGGTCAGAAAGTTAAGGTCAAAGAACATTGCATCAGTAAAGGTTCATTGCGGAGTCAGCCGGTCAAGGAGGCAACTTGGGAGACCGAGCAGATGCGGTCCCAGGGCCGCAAATGCGGTAATCGCTGGGCAGAACATATAAATAGTTGTCTTTGCAAAATTTAGCTATTCTTCCACCATTTTCATCCGGGTTTGAAGCTTTTGAGTGGGGTTTTTGAGGAAAACAAAGGGGATTCACTAGGAGGCAACGTTCTTGACTTTATAACTCGTTTTCATATGATTAAAGACCTAAATAATGGTGAAAATTTTGGGAAAATGGGGTAATTAGGGCTTGAGTTTAAGAAACCTTTAAATGAGGATTTGAGGAGTCATTTGGACTCCGATTTCAGTGTTTTTGTTATGTATAGAATGTAACTTTCACCCAATTTCGAGATGTAGGGCTGAGGGGCATTTTGGTTATTTTACCTAATTTCGCATATTAGCTTTGAATTAAATCGTAGAATCAGTCACTTGAGGTGTTATTTATAATATGCAATTGAATTGAATAGATTTGGGCCATTTGGAGTCGGATACTCGCGACAAAAGCGTGGTTTCGGGTTGAGTTTGAGCTTGCTCGAGGTAAGTGGATTATCTAACCTTGTGTGGGGGACCTTCCCCTTAGGATTGGTATATTTGGTAATTGAAATGCCTTGTACGTGAGGTGATGAGTGCGTACTTGTGCTGATTGTTGAAAATCCAGTTTTCTTTAAGTGCTTACTAGTATGTTTCCTTTCCTGTTTCTATTACTTGTACTGTTAAACCTGTTGTTAGCTTAGGAAAGTATGTGTAAGTGACTTAATTGCTTCATTTTATTTAACCTGCCTTACTTGAATTATGTGCAGCATGCTAGGCTAGAATCACTTATTGCCTTAATATGAATTTTGCTATTTTTGTTTATCTTCCTCCTGCTGCTGCTGTTGTGTATTTATTTTGGGACTACGGATGTGGGATTTCGGTAGCTACCCCTTGTCTGTTTACTTTGGAACTACGGGTTAGGTTCCCGGTAGACCCCCCTGCACATTTACTTTGGGACTACGGGTTAAATTCCCGGTAGATCTCCCTGCACAGTTATATGGAACTACAGGAATGCACCTAGTAGATTTCTCCAGTACTGGGTATTTACATTTGCGACTACAGATCGGGATTCCGGTAGATCCCCGCGCATTGATAGTTGGACTATGGGACGGTATCCCGGGAGATCCTTCGGATATATACATGTGATGGACTACGGGACGGTATCCCGGGAGATCCACTGGACAATTATATTTGGGACTACAGGACGGTATCCCGGGAGATCCACTGGACAATTATATTTGGGACTACAGGACGGTATCCTGGAAGGTGCCCGGATGACATTTACTGACTTGAGTTGTATTTCTTCCGTGATTTGTGGTCTTTGAGCTAGTTGTTGTTGTTCCTTCCATTCTATGATATTTTCTTCTTGTTGCACTTATTTATACTGCTTCATTTCATACCGTTCAACCTTATATTTTATTTAATCTCAGTAGGGCCCTAACCTTTCTCGTCACTACCCGACCGAGGTTAGGCTTGACATTTACTGAGTATCGCTGTGGTGTACTCATGCCCTTTCTGCGCATGTTTTTCATGTGCAGATCCAGGTACATCTGCACAAGCTTATCATCCTTGAGGCAGGGAGAGCTTTTGGAGACTTCGAGGTACATCTGTCGCGTCCGCAGACCGAAGAGTCTCCATCTTTATTCTATCTTGTAGTGGTAGCCCTTCTATCATACTGTTGATGTAGACATTCTAGAGTTAGAACATTTTACTATATTTCTTTCAGCTTGTGTTCCCGTGAGTTTCCGGGTTTTGGGATAGTGACGTAGAAGTTTGAGATATTGTGTTGCATATGCCGAACGATATTTTTTTTTACACCGTTTCTTTCTAGTATTCTTGGTTTTAAATTTATATTTCCGCAAGTTTCGATCTGTTTCCGCACTTGGTAGGCTTACCTAGTCGTAGAGACTAAGTACCGTCACGACAATTTACAGAGGGTGAACTGGGGTCGTGACAACCCTACCAAACGACCCCTAAATGTGATACGTCTATAATTCGAATAAGTAAACTAGCAAGAACGAGTTTAATTTTAAGAATAACTACAAATTAAAGTGAGAATGTAATTATTTAACTATTTTTATTAAATAATAAAAATTTATATGTGAGAAATGACGTGCAGCCACTGTTTGTCATATTGTACAAAACCGGCCCAACGAAATGGTGTCCACTGCCCATGTTCTGTGTGTCACCATCAGTGAGACTCATAAAAATACTCAATTGTACTGTAGGACCCACTCCACACCTCTCGAAAGAGCGCGTGAACGTACAACTCTAGCCGTGTGGACGCTTTATATAGGAAAATTTTATTTTGTGTCTCGTACAACTGATACTCGTTGTATGAAGCAATTTTTTTGTCTAACAGTTTTGTGGACCCAGATTTTTGTGGACCCAAAAGTGTAAGATTGGGGTCCACAAATTTGTGAGACAAAAAAGAGCCTCATACAACTAGTGTAAGTTGTATAAGACACAAAATAAAACTTCTCGCTTTATATACGTCCCTCTAGTTAACATTGGGCCATATGGCTTCATCATAAATACACTTTGCTTTTGTGTACATATTTGCAAAAATAAAAATAAAAAAAGTGCTTCTTATCCACCCCCTTATATTTTCAATAATCCGATATCTGAAATATACTAATTCGATTAATTTAAGTTGGTAATACAGTCAAATTTTTTTTATAATAGTCATCGTCTAATATAACATTTTACTGTAAGTACTAATTAGTGGGAGTTTGGACGTAAGAATTGTGAAATTCTGGAAAAACAAGTATAAAAAAAACCAAGTGAAAATGATATTTGAAAATTAGACTTGTGTTGGGACATGAATATAAGTTGGAGTTGTTTCTAAATTTTTATGAATGAAAAGTGAATATTTTGACAAATTAATTTTTGAAATTCATTTTCAAGTGAAATTTGAAATTTTAATGACCAAACAGTGATTCTGAAAAAGTAAAAAAAATTCAAAAAAAGTGATTTTTTTTAATGGTCAAATGGGTTGTTAAGTCTTTTTTGGAACTACTTTTTCATGTTGTGTTATATTATATAGTCTTTATAATAACACTTGATTGTAATAATTAAAAAATATTAAAACAAACAAGGTTGTTATGAAAAGGCTAACAACAACAACAACAACAACGATCCAGTATAATCTCACAGGTGGGGTCTGGGCTAAGTATCCGCGAAAATAAAGAGTGTTATTAATTGACATTCATCTCTTCTTTACCACGTCTATGCAAATCAAGTTATCATAAACAAATATTGAAATAATCATTAAAATAACACCAATTTGGCATATTTGAACAAACACATTACGTGTAACACTAGAATTCATTTAATTTATGGAAATTCAATAGTTCTTTGATGGAAGCAAGAGACAATTTGATAAATTAAAATGCCATATAAAACAAGGTCAATTATTTACTTCACTTAATACAACATCCTTACGTGTAGATTAGTGATGTTCACTCACTCCCTTATTGACAATAACCCCTCATTAATATAGTGACGGGGCGAACTTTATACCTTCGAAATTTTAGAACGATAACTTCAAATACTAATAACTTAATTTTAAGATTCGGCAGAACATCTTTTAGCTACGGCCCTAATATTAGTACATATGTGCTAATCAAATAAAGGTGAAAGAAGCAAAACTAAAGAATATTAATGTAAATGGAATTTAAAAAGAATAATATATTTTGATGATTTAATTTCCTCACTTTTAGAATCAGAATATTATTCATGGATTTTGAGAGGAAAGCAAGGGGGAGCACATTGAGAGAGTTGACTCCAACTATATGCATTTTAATTTTTTACAAAATTTCCGAATAATAAATAATAAAAAAATTCGGCACATGATTTACTATCAGTTATGTAATTTGAGTATTCGTATATTTCAAGTTGCAGAATTAAATTGGTAATTATTATTTACTTTCAATTTTTTTTTATCAAACGTTAATTCTATACACTCCTAATAAGTTCGATTTTGTTTCTTTTTTATGTAGTTACAAATGTGTAATTTTATATAGATAAGGAAATCACATATTTTTTCATTTTTATTTTAAGAATTAACATAATCAACGGTCAGAAAAAACTTATTCATTTTTTGACATATTACTTTTATACTGCCCAATCACAACTAAAATATACGTACATATTTTCGAAGTGCACTAAAGCATAATTTTTTTAAAAAAAGTATACATATTTTTATATTAATTTTACTTAATTATGATAAATTAATATACTTAGTATATAAGCATTCTAGTAACAAATTACGAATAAGTTTTACCCAAAAAAATCCATACATGAAGTGGGACATAAGAATTATAAAATTCCAAAAAAAAAAGTGAAATTTTTTTCAAGTGAAAATGATATTTGAAAATTAGAGTTGTGTTTCGACATGGATATAATTTTGGGTTAATTTTGAAATTTTGTGAGTGATTTGAGTGAAATTTTTGAAAAACATCTTTTTTGAGTTTTTAAAATTTTAAAAAAATTCAAAATTTATTTTCAAGGGAAAATTAAAAATTTTATGACCAAATACTGATTTCGAAAAAAGTAAAAAAAATTCTAAAAAAAATATAAAAATTCTTATGTCCAAACGAGCTCCAAACATGACAGAGAACTTAGCTAGCAAAATCTTAGTAGGAGTAACTATATATAGTAAATCTAAAAAACGACAAAAACCTACTTATTTAAGAACATAATGATTGAAACAAGATTCATTGGAATATCAAATCAGTAATTAAGATCTATAAACAAATTTACACCATCTTCCAAAAACTTTAACCAAAGTTAGAAAAGTCAAAAAAAATAAGCACACAATACCAATTTGAAAATAACTTTCCAACACATTCCAAAAATTTCACACCACATATATATCAATTTAAACCATTTTCCAAAAACAAGTTTTAGTATATTTTTACTTTACTAATACTCCCTCCGTTCCGGTTTATGTAAACCTATTTTCTTTTTGATCCGTTTCAAAAAGAATGACTCTTTCTAAATTTGGAAATAATTTAACTTAAATTGCCAATTCTACCCTCAGTGAAAATCTTTTATAATCACATAAATACTATGGACCCTTTTTTGAGTTGTTTAGTTATTAAATAGAGTACCAAGAAGGTGTGGCTGAATGAAAAAGACTTTACTATCATCAGTAACAGTAAAGTTATTTTCATGTGACTTATAGATCACGAGTTTAAACAGTAGAATTAGCTATTAATGTTTGTATAAGGGTATGTAGGCTGCCTACATCACACCTTTTAGGCGAATGCAGAATACAATCAAACATCTCTATAACAACTTCGTTTATTTCGAATATTTTTTGATGTTATAACGAAGTGATGTTATAGAGAACATATATTATAATATAACATAAAAATTGGTTCTGGAAAAGCTTGACTTTTATAGTGAAGTATTGTTATATAATGATGCTGTTATATAGAGGTCTAACTGTACTTTGTGCACCCGGCTGCCCTGTTTGTTTAGAGACTTCAAATTCGAGCTCGAGAATAAAGTTCTCATTAAACTTCAAAAATTTATATAGTGGATTTTTTTTATGTTGCTGATTTGGATTAATCAAATTAATGGTTTTGGACACCAATAATAACAACAACGAAATCGGTGTGATTCCGAAAGTGGATTTTGAGAAGGGTAAAATATACGTAAATCTTACATTTACCTTACGCAAGGTAAAAAGGCTGTTTCCTATAGACAATCGGCCCAACAAAAATATTTGCTAAATAAACTTGCTATGACAATCTGAATTAATCATACTAGTAATTCTGAACACAGAACAATTAAAGAAAAAAGGTTATTAAATGAACCAAATATAAGTTATTACCAATAACCTTTTCTCCTAAAAAGGGAAAATCCCATTTCATTTTCAAACTTTTACTTTTTTAAGATTTGTACTTCTTGGCATTGGCTGTCTCCTTATTTCTCGTCAGAATTTTCTTTTTTAATCTAAACATATTAAATACTTTTCCTATTTTCTTCTCTCTCTCTCTCTGTTCTTTTAACGCGTTCACGCGTTTACAATTGTCTCTTATTTGTGGCCATCCACTATATATATTCCTCCTTCTTCCTTCTTTCTTCCGCAGGTGCAGACTCCAATTTCACAAAAAATTGTTCTCTGCATCTGCTTCTTATTAGAAAAAAAAAATCCCCATTTTTCAAAAATCCCCCCAAAAAATCTTAAACCCAGTATTTTTCTTGTTACCATATTGAGAAAGGTAGAGGAAAAAAATACATTCTTGATTTTCCGGCGAGCATTCTTCATTTTCCGGTTGAAAGATGCCGTCGTTAGAGGAAGAATTGTTTCCGTCAACACCGGGAAAGTTCAAGGACAGGAACCGTCATTTCCACAGATGTTTTGCTTCAACAAGTACAATGTTCCTTTGGGCATTATTCTTGATAGCTATAACGGCGTCGTATTTGTGTTTCCAATCATTCATGGATACCGGCAACCGGTATTTCTCCGCCACGTGGGGCGGTCATCATTGGGAGAAACAAGTCCGTACTTCTGCTCAGATCCACCGTTCTAACGGTATGTCCGTACTTGTTACCGGCGCAGCCGGTTTTGTCGGTAGCCACGTGTCCCTCGCCTTGAAAAAACGAGGCGACGGAGTCGTGGGACTCGACAACTTTAATAATTACTATGACCCGACGTTAAAAAAGGCGCGAAAAAACCTCCTCAATGACCACAATATTTTCATAATCGAAGGTGACATAAACGATATGCGGATGCTAGCAAAGCTATTTGAAATTGTTCGTTTTACGCACGTGATGCATTTAGCGGCTCAAGCGGGTGTCCGATACGCGATGGAAAATCCGGGTTCTTACGTTCATAGTAACATTGCCGGTCTTGTAACTCTTCTAGAAGCTTGTAAAAATGCCAACCCGCAACCCGCTGTTGTATGGGCTAGCTCCAGTTCCGTATACGGGTTGAATGAAAAGGTTCCATTTTCTGAATCGGATCGGACTGATCAACCCGCTTCGTTATATGCTGCAACGAAGAAAGCGGGCGAGGAAATTACTCATACGTATAATCATATTTACGGGTTGTCAATTACCGGGTTACGGTTCTTTACGGTTTATGGCCCGTGGGGCAGACCCGACATGGCGTATTTTAGTTTTACAAGGAATATTTTACAAGGGAAACCGATCACGGTTTATCGGGGCAAGAATCGGGTTGATTTGGCCCGGGATTTTACGTACATTGATGATGTTGTGAAAGGGTGTATTGGGTCACTTGATACCTCGGGTAAGAGTACCGGGTCGGGCGGGAAGAAACGGGGACCCGCTCCGTACCGGATTTTTAATCTAGGTAATACATCGCCGGTAACTGTCCCGATGATGGTTGGGATTTTGGAGAAGCATTTGAAGGTTAAAGCAAAGAAGAATTTCGTCGAAATGCCCGGAAACGGCGACGTTCCGTTCACACATGCGAATATTAGTTCGGCCCGAAAAGAATTCGGGTATAAACCAACAACCGATTTACAAACCGGGTTGAAAAAGTTTGTTAGGTGGTATCTCTCTTATTACGGCTACAATCAAGGAAAGTCTGTAAAGTGATAATATCCCCTTTTTTTTTCTCTTTTTAATTCTTTTTCTTATTGTGGTTATTTTTGATTTTTTTTCTTCTAATTACGAGGGGAAAAAAGAATTTGGAGGAAAAAAAAAAGGAAAAGAAAAGGTGAATACCAATTCTTTTTTTAATTCGGGGGAAAGAGGAGAGAAGAAGATTTGATAAACTCCCTTTCCCCTTTGTTAGAAGATATTGTTGTTGCTTTCCTTGTAAAGGATAAAAAAGTTTCTCATTCTTTGTCTCATATTGTGTCTTTACTTTTTATGTAAAATTTTATATACCATATTCTTGTTTTTCTTCTATTTTATGACAAAGTATAATAACAAGATCAAATGGTACACAATATTTAGAGCCTGTTTGGAAAGCCAGCTAGGAATTGGATTTGAATGTAATTGAATGTAATTACACCGTGTAATTACAAAGGTTGCATTTTAGTTTCTTTCCTTTGTTTTTATTTTTATTTATTTTTCATATAATTTTATTTCTATTTTTATAATTTTATTTTTACTTTTTAGTTCCTTTTGAAAATTTTAAAATATATTTTTCTTTGTACATTATTTATCGTTTATTAGTCTACTTTTACTTCTTGTGATTCCATGTAATTGCTTATATTTTATTTATTATTTATTTTATTATTCTATTTTTTGAAATTACACCTCCTAATATTAGAAATAATGAGTCATTAACAAACTTGGCATATAATGAGTGATGCAATTGAAATGAAATTTCCCTGTTGAATATGATTATAAACTTATTATGTTTCCTAATCTTAAGTTGTAATGAAATCTACTATTATTATATTGGAATTTAACATATGTTATTTTTTGGATTTTGAAATTGTGTTATATTCATGGTTTCAATTTACTTATTCTAGTAGAATTGCTCACATGTTGTTCATTTTTTTAGTTAGAATTGATAGATTAGTTTTGTCAAACATTTGAATAATGTTATGACATTATATTTATAATATTAATTTATTTTATCAAACATGAATTCTATGATGTTCTTACAAGAGCAAGGTGGGAAGTTCTTGGAGGGAAGGATGCCGGGGGTCTATTTGGAAACAGTCTCTCTACCCTAGGGTAAGGGTAAGATCTGCGTACACACTACCCTCCCCAGACCCCACTAAGTGGGATTATACTGGGTTGTTATTGTTGTTGTTGTTGTTGTTAAATATCTAAACTAAATATTATTAATTTGGAATATATAAAAACATTATTTTTACAATATTAGTTATAAATATATGATTATTAATTAATGTATATTCACGAAAAAATATACATCTTAAACACCAAATATAATATCATTTATACTTATTTATTATATTAACTTTTAAGTTTTAATAATTACTTCATTTAAAATTTAATCTAACTATGTAATTACACTTGTGCAACAAAACAATAAACTTGTAATTACACTGTAATTACATTATGGCAAACAAACATGTCATCGTAATTATATAACTATGTAATTACTAGTAATTACACCAATTCCAATTACCTGGTGGCTTTCCAAACATATCCTTGTAGTGTAAAAATTTATGTTGCTTGGACTCTTTAAAAATATTGCCGCACTCATGTTGGATCCTTCAAAAAAAAGTATCTAACACGTACCCAGAGACATTTTTTGAAGAGTCCGAGTAACATAGGTAAAAATTATTGCTATTGCCTACTAGTAATAATAAAATAATTAGCAAAGTGTTACTAGTGTAAGTAGGGATTCAATAGTGTTAAGGTCAATATAATTTGCACCCAATATGAAGCATTTTTCATCCAATTTCAATAGTTAAGGTGGTAGAGTTGAGTTTGTAATTTATAATAGTGTTTACATTAAATCACATTAGCTTATTATAGCTAGTACTATTATAGAGTAAGGTAAAAGAGTAAGCAATAATTAAAGTATGGCTGAGTAATAATTTAACACATCTACAGAATCATTTATTCATAAAAAGTAGTATCAAGTTCAGTAACATTTTACCTTATAAAAAAAAAAGGTAACATTTTTACTTTTATATTAGTATTTTCTTGTAGAATGTAGTTGGAATTTGGATAGCCATATGGTTTTTGCTACATATTGGTGTTTTTATTAAGGAAATACAATTAAATCTGTTTATAACAATTTTGTTTGTTTCGATAATTTATGATTGCTATAGTGAAGTGTTGTTATACACACAAAAAAAAAGAAAAAGAAAAACTTGGCCGTTGTAGTGAATTGTTATGAGTAACCTAATGCACAAAGCATCCCGGGTTCATGCATGGTTTGTGGAAGGGCCGCATCCCAAGGGATGTAATATAGACAACCTATCGTAATGCAAGTATTAGTGATTGTTTCCACGGTTCGAATCTGTATTCTATATATTATACGAAGATAATTTTACCGTTACTTCAAGCCAACTGTTATTATAGAAAGAGCTGAATGTATAATTATTTTGGTAAAATATTTAGTAATAGTAGAATTTGTATAGGCAAATGGGATTTTTTAAAGACAGCTAAGTTGAGCAATAAATAGCGGAAAGGGGACAGCTAAGCTTGACTGTGAAATACGGCTGTAGAGGATTTTTATTAAATTTAAGGGCCCACAACCATGTGAATGATGTAATTGCTCTTATTAAAAGGTTTTTATTTTAGGCCGTTGGATTGGATTGGATTGGGCTGAATCGTACGGATGCGATCCAACTGTAAAGCGACAATCTAAGTTCTATTCTATTATTTCTTGGCTTTTTCCTACCGACACTTCGTGAGGAAGTGCACGGTTGGCTACTAAAAATATATGTATTTATTTTTAAGTCATCGTTTAAAATATCTTTAGTCTTTAGTCACTGCTTTAATAAACTTTAACTGCCCGAACGAAAATACCTTTTTGCTCATGTCCTTAACTTTTGTACTTAACTTCAGGACTTCACGACTACATGACCTTAACTTTTGAACATGAAACTCTAAGTTCAGGACTTCAGGACTACATGTCCTTAACTTTTGAACCTGTAACTCTAAGTTCAGGACTTCAGGACTACATGTCCTTAACTTTTGAACTTGGAACTCTAAGTTCAGGACTTTAAGGCTACATGTCCTTAACTTTTGAACTTGTAAGTCAAAGTTAATGACCTATTGTCCTTAACTTTTGAACTTGTAACTGTAAGTTAAGGACTGCTTGTCCTTAACTTTTGAACGTGTAACTGTAAGTTAAGGACTGTCTGTCCTCAACTTTTGAACTTGAAAATCAAAGTTAAGGACCTATTGTCCTTAAACTTTTGAACGTGTAACTGTAAGTTAAGGACTTCTTGTCCTTAACTTTAGAACTTGTAACTGTAAGTTAAGGAATGCATGTCCTTAACTTTTAAACTTGTGTCATTAACTATTGAACTTAACTTTAGGATTTCAAGACTACATTTCCTTAACTTTTGAACTTGAAACTCTAAGTTCAAGACTATGTCCTTAACTTTTGAATTTAACTTTAGGACTACATGTCCTTAACTTCTAGGAAAGAATTGCATTTCCTGTTTACTCATCACTCTTTTTCTTATTTTCACAACTTTTAGATCTAAAAATAAATTCAAGGAGCTAAGAGCAAATAAACCCTATTACATTAGACTCACTAGAAAGAAAAATAATCAGCACACCGATTCTGCCACAAGAGAAATGGCAGAAGCATAATAGCTTCTTGAGAAAGTAAAACAGTAGCAATGTTTTCTTCGGAGGAATCTCATTTGGAGGCCAAATTTGTCTTACGCGAATCACAGCCATGACAATGAAGACGATAGCAAGTCCAAAAGTAAGGAAAATCCCGCCGATCATAACAACTTAGAAAGGGTAACACTGTTTTTTTATATTAATTTTAATAGACTAGTGGTTACTATTGCTAAGCATTAAAAATGCTAGATAAAAAGTAAATACCACTTTAAAAAGTGGCTACCCCACACAATTTTTACACACTTCGTACAACTTGGTTTCTTGGGCTTTTTTTCTTTCAAAATTGGGCTTTGTGGGCCCATGTTGTTTTTATGTAGGGACACGAATTTTGTGTTTGTGTGTGTTGGGGGAAGGGGTAGTGGGGTTGTTTATTCTGATATCCTATTTTCTATTTCTTGTTTCTTATATACGTATTGAAGTCTCGACTAATTTGGACGTGTAAGTTTCAATAAAACAAAAAACACTACCTACCATAAATATTTTCAGTCGCAAGGCTTGATATCATTTCTCAATACTTCTAATTAAGGTGAAGAAATTCGATCCATCTCACGATAATCCTTGGTGGTACTTTCATCGATCCCACTTTAATTATAACAACTGTGTACGCAGACCTTATCTATGCACTGGGGTAGAGAATCTGTTTCCAATAAACCCTCGACTCCCTCCCTCCAAGAATTCTCCGCCTTGCTCTTAGGGTGACTCGAACTCACAACCTCTTGGTTAGACGTGGAGGGTGCTCATCACTAGAGCAACCCACTCGGTCCATTTTAATTAATTTTTTAATTATTTTCACACATATTACGAAATTTATCTTTTAGCATTAATTAACAATAAATTTGGCCATATTAACTTTAATTTGTTCATTGGATATACAACAAATACTCATAGGCTCTTTGCTCCAAGGGTAGGGGTGGCAAAATGGTTCAAAGAAAATAGTTAATCTGTGACGACCCGGCCAATCGTCTCATGAGTTACCGCTCTATTTCCCCATTTATGCTTCTTTATGCTTCGTTATCTGTATTTTATGGTATCGGGTTGGTCAGATCGAATCCGAAATGATTTTGGTAAGGTTTGAGACACTTAGTCTTTTTTAAGGGAGTTTGAGTTAGAAAAGTCAACCGAATGTTGACTTATATGTTAGAGGGCTCGGATGCGAGTTCTGATGGTTCAGTTAGCTTCGGGAGGTGATTTATGGCTTAGGAGTGTGATTGGAATGTGCTTTGGAAGTTCGGAGTAGAATTAGACATGAATTGGCGAAGTTGATATTTTGGCGATTTCCGATTACTAGGCGAGATTTTGATATAGGGGTCGGAATGGAATTCTGAGAGTTGTAGTAGCTTTGTTGTGTCAATTGGGATACGTGTGTAAAATTTCAAGTCATTCGGACAAGGTTTGGTTAAGTTTTTGATCAAAATCGTATTTCGGAAGATTTTAGAAACTTAGGCTTGAATCCGATATGATTTGGTAGATTTGATGTTGTTTGAGGCGTTTTGTTGATTAAAACAAGTTTGAATAAGGTATTGGGTTATCTTTGTGCTTTTGGTTGAGGTCCTGGGGGCCTCGGGGTGATTCAGATGGTTGACGGAGAAGTTGGATGTTTGTGGAAGTTGTAGATTTTCTGCTTCTGGTATTTCCGCACCTGCGGATTGATGTCGCAGGTGCGAGGGAGAAGGCCGCAAATGTGAAATGGGACTGGCGAGCAGATACCGCAGAAGCAGTCAAGATGGCCGCATTTGCGAAGCTACAGATGCGGAAGTCCCATCGCAGGTGCGATTTTGAGTTTTAAGTGAAGGACCGCAGAAGCGGTGATTTGGATGCATATGCGATACTGTAGAAGCAAGCATTGTACCGCAGTTGCGGAAAGGCCTGGGCAGATGAATTAAAAGAGCCATTCACGAATTTTAGGTTATTTCACCGTTTTTGACTTCGGCTTGAGAGCTTTTGGACGATTTGGAAGAAGGATTTCAAGGGAACTTCGTTAAGGTAAGGATTTTGGACCTAAAACACATTTCTATGTTAGAATTTCATGGATTAAGGTTGTAATTAAAGGAATTAGAAGGTTAAAATTGGGGAAACTAGGGCTTAAGAACTTAGGCCTTTAATTGTGGATTAAAGGACCATTTGGGGTCGGATTTGAGAACTTTTGATATGTATGAACTCGTGGGGAGATAAGGAATCTATTGATGTGAAAATTTCCGATTTTCGAGACGTGGGCCCGGAGTGAGGTTATGGTAATTTCGGGATTTGTGCACTTTGTTGATTGTTTTTGCTTGGGTTTTGTTCCCTTAGCATATGTTGATATACTCATTCTGATTTTGGATAGATTCGACGCGCGTGGAGGCCGATTCTAGGGGCAAAGGCATCGCGAGCTAGAGATTTAGCCAGTTCGAGGTGAGTAATGATTGTAAATGATGTTTTGAGGGTTTGAAACCCCGGATTTGCACATCGTAGTGCTATATTGAGGTGAGGCACACGCTTGATGACGAACGTGAGGTCATGCACTATTGGGGATTGTGACTTGGTCCATCCTGATTGATGATTTTACCGCGTATTTGATTGAAAATTATTTTCTATCATCATTATTTGGGCTGAATGCCATATTTGGGCCTAGCGCCAACTATTTGAACCCGTCGGGGATTTTTATTGATATTTCCTCATTGTTTTGACTTTACACTTGAACTCAGTCATGTTATTTTTCACTGTTTTACTACTCAACCATGTATGTTATTTTCCACTGTTTTACTATTCAGCCATGTTTACTCAATTTTAATACTTAAATTATATTTTAAATGATGTTTGGGCTGAGAAACACTGTTTTACTATTTTTTTTAGTCAATCCGCTAGGCACTGTTTTACTATTGCCTAAGGGGCTTGTGATGATTTTGGCTGAGTAAGGCTGAGGGCTACGTTGTGAGGAAACACTGATACTGATATGAGGCTGAGGGTCTGAGATATGTACGCCACGAGGTGGCTTGATTGATATGAGGCCGAGAGCCTAGTTTGATGACACGAGGTGACTTGTTATTGCGCTTGAGCCGTAAAGGGCCCCTCCCGGAGTCTACACACCCACCAGTGAGCGCGAGTACCCATTGTGATGTGAGATTGAGCCCGAGAGGCTGGTATTGTTCTGAGATATTGCCCGAGGGGCGGATTTGTTGATACTGTGCCCGAGGGGCGAACTTCTATTTGTTTGCTTTACCTTAATTACCTGTCAATTACTTGTTTACTTGTTGAAAGAGGATTTTACTTGACTTTTCTCTGTCTTACTGCTTTTAAATGGTTTTACTGCTTCATCATAGAATGCCTTGTGCCTTAAGTGTTTTCGAACTTTCAGTCGTTATTTACATTTGTTACTCACTGAGTTGGAGTACTCACTTTACTCCCTGCACCCCTGTGTGTAGATTCAGGTGTTGCTGATCCTGCCAGTGCGAGTTGAGAGCTCCCGACGGATATTCGGAGTTCACGAGGTAGCTGTTTGACGTCCGCAGACCCTTGTTTCTCCCTCTATATCATTTCTATCTCATATCAGACTTTTGTACTAGTTGTAGACCTTTCAGACTTGTATTAGGTTTTATAGACGCTCATGACTAGTGACACCCCGGTGAGGGCTGTGTTTGGTTTGTACTTCCGCATTTTATTGACATTATCCGCTACTCAATATTGCTATATCATGTTTTAGACTGCTTTTATACTATTTAACTATTTGAAAAAGTGAATTGGGTTTAATCGGCTGGCCTTGTCTTCACGAGAGGCGCCAGCACGACCGGGTTCGGGTTTAGGGTCGTGACATAACCACCCATATTATCCATTAAAAAATGGGTTGGATAACGAACTATTTAAAAACGGGTCAAATATGGATAAGAACTATATTATCCATTTAGAAAATGGATAATCAATGGTTAACCAATGGATAACCAATGGGTCTAACTTTTACATTTGTAAAACATCAAATTGGGGGTTCCTCAAGTTAGGGAGACTAAGAATTCTCCCAAAAGTGATCATATGTAAGAAGTCATGGATAGTATGGTTATCCATATTATCCGCCGATTAACTCATTTTTTATCCGCATTAAATATGGGTTGGGTCGAATAATTTACCCGTTTTTTCACTACCCGTTTTCAACCCAAACCATATCCGACCCGACCCGTCCATTTGCCACTCTTATCCAAGGGCAACTTTGGAAAAAAAATTAATTTCTTCTTGATATTTGAAAAAATTAAATATTGTTGACCACAAAAAAATACCAAAAAATTAATTAAAGTGGACCAAAGGGAGTGTTGTAATGTCCTCTTCAATAATTAATTGATTAACTAATTCCACCTATTGATATGATGTTCTTTTTTTATCCTTCTTTAATACTCTCTAGTCCAAAATAAGTGTGGTTTAGTTTTGTCAAAATAATTTAATACAAAATAAGTATCATTTATAGAAAACTAATAATGTATTTATTGTTATTTTTTCCAAATCTATCATCACTCCCATAAATAAGCCATTTAATTTTCTAAAAAATCTTATTCGAGACAAAAGATTAGTTAAGAAAACTCTTATGATTAATACTTTTTAAATATATAATTTTACTAAATTTTTAAAAGTACTTATTTTGGACTAAACGGTAAAAATCTCCTTTTCTAGTTTTTCATGTTAAAAAAAAGTATGAAAATATTTTTCAACCAAACTCCATTTGGGATATACTTTCTAGTTTCCCCAGAAATGGAAATATTAGTTCAGATATGTTTTTCAAATTTCGCAGAAAAATGAAAAATAGTTTGTGTTTAGTTGACAATACAACAACAACAACAACCCAGTATAATCCCACTTAGTGGGGGTTGGGGAGGGTAGTGTGTACGCAGACCTTACCCCTACCCTAGAGTAGAGAGACTGTTTCCAAATAGACCCCCGACATCCTTCCCTCCAAGAACTTCTCACCTTGCTCTTTGGGGAGACTCGAACTCACAAACCTCACGGTTGGAAGTGGAGATTGCTTACCATCAGAGCAACCCCTCTTGTGTTTAGTTGACAATAGTTTCAGAAAATGTGAAAAGGATTTCAAAGAAAATTTAAATACCTTTTGAATACAAACACCAATATATTCGTTTCTTTTTCTTTTTGAAAATAAGACACCAATATGATTTAGAAAAGGACTAGACATCCACCGACATATGTGGACCTTAATGTGCACTAATAATCTATAATTTTGATTTTTAAGTTTTTTTATAATGTTGACAGATTGTCATGTTTGGATTTTCATAATTGGTCCAACACTAAAGTTTTGAATGTTAAAAATAAGATACTTTTTGTATGTTAAAAATAAGATACTTTTTGTATGTTATAATAACTCTTGCGGGAGAAGGTATTTCTTTGCCTTGATTGAAAGGAAATAAGAGAATGATAGTGAGTAGTAGGATCTTAAGTTAGTGTACATAAGGGGCAGATAAAGTATTTGAAATATACAGTTAAATCTCTCTATAATAGATTCGTTTCTATCGATATTTTTTAGCTGCTATTATGAAATGTTATTATAGAGAACATAACAAGAAAAATTAGTTCCTATAGAAACTTGGCTATTATAGTTAGAGGTGGATCCAGGATTTAAAACTCTATAAATTCAACATTTAAGATTTTTAGCATTGAACTTATCGTATTCTTAAATTAATGGGTTCAGATCAACCATTTGTTGTAATTTTAGTGAATTTTTATACATCAATTTATGCTTCACGTTGAAAGTACTGGGTTCAGATGATTAACCCGGTACCATTACTCTACATTTGCCCTTGATTATAGTTAAGTGATGTTATAAAGGATAACCAGAGGTCTGAATCGACTAAAGCAAATTCATGACGTAAAAAGTCCACTATGAGGCTTTTAGCACTCGATACCAAACAGACTCCATTCTCAAGATCGAACCCGAGTAAAGTATTTGACAATTGCAACAACTTTGTTGAGAACGAGAATCAAGTTAATTTATAATGGGTAAAAACTGTCTCCTAAAGAAAATAATACTATAAAGGACAACTTGGTACACTAAACTCTCGCTATGTGTGGGGTACGGAAAAAAATCGGACCACAGTGGTCTATCGTATGTAGTCTTACCCTGCATTTCTGCAAGAGACTATTCTCACGGCTCGAACCCGTAACCTGACCTTTTATAAAATAATATCATGACCTTGAAAAATACTTTGGGTATTTGATCTTGATGTATAAAAGATCATAATAGTATTTTTGTATACAGGTAGAATCGGGCTTGCCCGATTTTGTCATTATTTTGAGATCAGTCCTCGGGCTTGCATCGAGGGTCAGCCTCGTAATAGATCAGACCTGAACATGGAGACAAGGTGCCGAGTTCGGGGATCGAGGCACCCGTCGAGATCGAGGTCCGCGACGATCAAGATTGGACATGACGAGCTTCGAGCGGAACACAATAGCGGAAAGGCAAAATATCCGTAATCGGTCGGAGATCACGGTGAAATCTCGGAACGGATCAAATCAAGGGCGATTATTTGTATCAATGATTTACTTCCGTAATTAAAATTGTACCTCAATTAGGATTCCTCTAGTATATAAAGAGGGATCCCCATCTTTTGTAGACACTTACATTCATACAGATCAAGAAAATGTAATATTTCTTTCTTCTGCTCATCAGCTTACTGGTCTTTTACTATTATTCTTCAACTATTGTTCTTTAACTGTTCTTACTTACTACTCTCGATAGTTCACCAGCTCGAGGATACTGTCCAAACATCGATTTGTTTTAAATTCTTGTCAATATCTCTAAATTAATTAATTGGTATTAAGTGAAATCATGCATCCTTAAAACCACATTACAATTTTAATTGTTACTCAATTTTTAGGGTAAACAGTTTGGCGCCAAATGTGAGGCTAAGAATAATAGTGGTTGCTTAATATCTTGGCCTTCATAACACACACTACTTTTACACTTACTCTTGTAAGTATTTTTGATTTGAGGAATCAACATGTCAAACTCTCAAGTGGTACCCACTCACACTGACACCGACCTTAGTCTTCATAGTGAAAATGAGCACGTAGTCTCCCCGGAAAACGAAGTACCTCCAGTCAATCCCAATGCACCACATGTCGTGGATCCGGTTGATGTCAATTCTCATGTCGCCATTAGTGGGGATTTAGGCGCTGATCCTAAAAATAGCGTCCACAGACACGCCCGAGCAACTGATCGGAACAAACAAAATGGTGAAGAAGGCGAAATTAGCCCCCAAATGATATTTCACACGCTATAAACTCAGCAAGCCACGATAGAGCAACTCCAAACTCAGAATCAAGCCCTCAGCAGAATCGAACTCGATACGTCACAGGAAGTGGCTCATATGGTCGAACCTGTGCAGGAAATATTGAACGATAATGGATCGGGAACTGATCCCGCTATCATGAAGATGCTCGAGGAGCTCACCAAACGGATTGAATCAGAAGCAAATAATATCGAGGCTAATGATAAAAAGGTAGAAACGTACAACTCACGAGTTGACCAAATACCGGGGGCACTCCCGATCCTAAAGGGTTTGGATTCAAAGAAGTTCATGCAGAAACCTTTTCCTCAAAGTGTAGGTCCGAAGCCCATTCCTAAGAAGTTTCGTATGCCGGACATCCCCAAGTACAATGGGACTACCGATCCTAATGAGCACATCACTTCGTACACATGCAGAATAAAGGAAAATGAATTAGAAGATGATGAGATCAAATTTGTTTTATTGAAGAAGTTCAGGAAAACCCTATCCAAGGGAGAAATGATTTGGTATCACAATATACCACCAAATTCCATCGACTCGTTTGCCATGTTGGCAGACTCTTTCATAAAGGCACATACTGGAGTCATAAAGGTTGCGACAAGGAAATCGAACCTCTTCAAAGTGAAACAAAAGGACAATGAGATGCTAAGGGAATTAGTATCTCGTATTTCAGATGGAACGCATGGACCTACCCCCGATTACCGATTATTGGGCTGTCCAAGCCTTTACTGTTGCACCCCGTAAGTTTAACAACCTTGATACCGATATATATATATTTGATATGGTATTTTGAGTGGAATATTTTTGTAAAAAGTTTGAAAATTATGATTTTATATAGTTAATAATATTACTACTTTCGAATATGTTTTAAATTATACATATAATATGAGAAAGGTTTATGAGATTTTCTTTATTGTAAAGATAAAATGTTACGACCCGGATTTCCCACCCTCGAGAGCGTGATGACACCTACTAATAAGAGCTAGGCAAGCCAACCCTTAACTACCTTTTTCATTAGCAAATTACTTTTTTTTTTCAATTACCAACGATAACATGAAAACAACGGAATTAAATAAATAAGCGGAAGTCAACAGTTTTTATAACTCAAGACTACGTCTATTTTAACTTTCAAAACCTCAATACCCAAAACCTGGTGTCACAGTATCACAAACTGTAGAGTCACTACAAACAAGGCCTGAAGAAAATACAATAAATTGTTTCTGAACGAAAGAAAATGAAACAGGGAATAGAGATAGAGGGAGACGTCAGGGCCCACGAACGCCTGCAGGTCTACCTTGGGTCTCCGGGTGGACTGAAGGAAGCCCTCCAACTACTGTCCGTAAGCTACTCCGGGATCTGCACACAGTGCAGAGTGTAGTATCAGCACAACCGACCATATGTGCTGGTAAGTGTCTAGCCTAACCTCGGCGAAGTAGTGACGAGGCTAGGACCAGACTACCAAATAAACCTGTGCAATTTAAATATATACAGCGGAAAGGAAAATGCAGAAATAACCAGTAAATGTGGGAAGGGGAAAACATGTGGTTGGGGAAATAACGGTTCCGAATAGAAAGCATCAAGTAAGGAAAGTAACAACATAACTAGAATATCATCAAGAATCAGAAATCAACAATTTGCACGACATCACCCTTCGTGCTTTTACTCTCGTTCTGACCAAATCAATCATATAATAACAACGTGCACGACATCACCCTTCGTGATTTTACTCTCTTTCCTCAGCATATAGTCAATGATAATCTGTACGGAATGGCACATCGTACAACATGACATCACCCTCCGTGCTTTACACTCTTTCCTCACCATAGCAAACAATGCACGGCATCACCCTTCGTGCTTTAACTCTCTTCCTCACCCAAACAACAATCACAAAAACAAGGGGCCAGAGAGTAAACAAATAACAATAGAAATCCCGAAAAGGGAACACAATTAAACAGTTAAATCCCGGCAAGGGAACAATATCAATAATCTCTGCATCCCGGCAAAGAAGATAATTAACAAAGCAACAAACATCCCGGCAAGGGAGCAATTTAATAACTCTTTCTTTTTCTTTCACTGTTACTTCATAACTCACTTTACCATTTGAGCCAGTGCTCCAAAGGGTCCAATCATCTTATATACTTTCACACTTTGTAATATAACTCGAGCCAATGCTCCTCGAAGTTCAAAAGTCATAATTTCTATCACAAGCTTTTCACAACATAAAGAAATCATCACTAAGGCATGAAAGACACCACAAAATCAGGATATTCACAACATAAAGACTCACGGTCATGCTAGACACCAACGTATAGATACTAGTCACCATGCCTATACGTTGTACTCAACAATTATCACATAGCAAATAGGACTCAACTCCTAATCCCTCAAGCTAAGGTTAGGCCAAACACTTACCTAAAACTTTCACGGCCAAGTCAATCCTCAATTACCTCTTTTCCTTTTGAATTCGGCTCCAAATCAATTGTATCTATACATGAATGACTTCATAACATCAACAAAAGCTAAACAATTCGAATCCATTGCCTAATTATAGCTTTTCCGTCATTCTTCCCGAAAACCCAAAAATCGACCCCGGGCCTGCTTGGTCAAAACACGAGGTTCAGACCAAAATTAAATCACTCATTCATCCATGAGCCCGAATATATAATTTGTTTTCAAATCCGACCCCAAAACGAGGTCTAAATCAAGAAAAATCAAAAAGCCCTAACTCTACCCAAATCCTTAATTTTCTACCTTTAATCATATGTTTTAGGCCTAGAAATTCATTAGATGTTGGGGAAAATGGAAGAAAACGAGTTGGAGATTACTTACCCAAGAAGTTTTGGTGAAAAAGTGCTTCAAGGATTGTCTTGGAGCTTTGGAGAAAAAGAAGTTTTGCAAAATTTTGAGAAATCCCGTTTGCATTCTGTTTTTGAAACTTAAAATAACTGGGCGATTTAAAGCTACGCGTTCACGATGGGTCAGGCCTTTTGGCCTTCACATTCGTGTCAAAGGACTCGCGATCGCGAAGCTACAGCTTCTCGAGCCCTCGCGTCCGCGTGCAAATGAACGCGTTCGCGATGAACAAATTAGGTGGCCCTCTCCTGAACCCTACGCGTTCGCGAATGTAGGGCTGCGTTCGCGAAGGATTTCCCCCCTCAGCTTCGCGTTCGCATCCCAAAGCTCGCATTCGCGATGAAGAAACTGTGCACCTGGGATCTTTGCCTTAGGCGTTCGTGAGTGGGACGACGCCAATGCGAAGAACAAATTCCCTGTGCACTGACTGTAGAAAACCTGCAACTTTTACGAGGCTAAAACCATTCCGAAACACCTCCGAAGCACTCCCAAGCCCTCGGGGCTCCTAACCAAACACTTGTACTAATTCAACAACATCATACGAACTTATTTGTACGATCAAATCGCCTAATAACCTCAAAAACAATGAATCAAACCTCAAAATCAAGAATTTTTCCAAAAACTTCATCAAGATTCAAATTTAGTATTTCAAGTTCGAAACACGTCAAATGACGTCCGATTCCAACCAAATTTTACAAGAAGAACTTAAAACATATATAAGACATGTACTGGGCGCCAGAACCAAAAATACGGGCCCGGATACCATCGCTTTCTAATCAAATTTTATTTCCAATTTCCTTAAACATTTTCATATAATAATTTTACTTAAAAATTTATTTCTCGGGCTTGGGACCTCGGAATTCGATTTCAGACATATGCCCACATCCCATATTTTCCTACGGACCCTCCGGGACCGTCAAATCACGGGTCCGGGCCCGTTTGCCCAAAATGTTGACCAAAGTCAAACTTATTCATTTTAACATCAAAACTTAGCATTTTTCACAAAATTTCATATTTAAGCTTTCCGGCTACGCGCTCGGGCTGCGCACGCAAATCGAGGCAACTATAAATGAGGTTTTCAAGTCCTTAGAAGCACAAAATAGATAAGATGGGTCATCCCATTTTCCACCTCTAAAACAACCGTTCATCCTCGAACGGACAAAAGAAGGAAGTACCTGAGTCGGGGAATAGATGAGGATAACGGCTACGTATATCGGACTCAGACTCTTAGGTCGATGTCTTAGGAGGCTGATCTCTCCACTGAACACGAACAGAAGGGAACCTCTTGGATCTCAACTGACGAACCTACTGGTCTAGAATGGCTACCGGCTACTACTCATAAGATAAGTCCTTGTCCACTCGAACACTGCTGAAATCTAACACGTGGGATGGATCGCCGTGATACTTCTGAATCAAGGACACATGGAACACTGGATGCATGAATGATAAGCTCGGCGGTAATGCAAGTCTATAATCCACCTCTCCCACTCGATCAAGAATCTCAAATGGACCAATGAACCTAGGGCTAAGCTTGCCCTTCTTGCAAAATCTCATCACGCCCTTCATAGGCGACACTCGGAGCAATACCCGCTCACCAACCATAAAAGCCACATCTCGAACCTTACGATCTGCATAGCTCTTTTGCCTGGACTGAGCTGTACGAAGCCTATCCTGAATGATCTTGACCTTGTCCAAGGCCTCCTGAACCAGATCTGTACCCAACAACCGAGCCTCTCCCGGCTCAAACCATCCAACCGGAGATCGACACCGCCTACCATATAAAGCCTCACAAGGGGCTATCTGGATACTTGACTGGTAGCTGTTGTTGTAGGCAAACTCTGCTAAAGGCAAGAACTGATCCCACTTAACCTGCTGACAATTCAAACACCGAGCCACATGTGTAACAATTTCCTTCTTTATTCTATGCCACCAATAATGCTGCCGCAAATCTTGATACATCTTCGCGACCCCCGGATGGATAGAGTACCGGAAACTATGGGCCTCCTCTAAAATCAACTCCCGAAGGCCATCCACATTAGGCACACAAACTTGACCCTACAATCTCAAAACTCCATCAGCATCTAAAGTAACCTGCTTGGCACCTCCACGCTACACCGTGTCTCTAAGGACACACAAATGGGGATCATCAAACTGCCGATCACAGATATGCTCCAATAACGAAGAACGAGCGACCGTGCAAGCTAATACTCGACTAGGCTCAGAAATATCCAACCTCACAAATCGATTGGCCAAAGTCTGAACATCCAGAGCAAGCGGTCTCTCACCGACTGGAATATAAGCAAGACTGCCCATACTGGCTGACTTTCTACTCAAAGCATCGGCCACCACATTGGCCTTTTCCGGGTGATATAAGATAGTGATATCATAATCCTTCAACATTTCCAACCACCTCCTCTGCCTCAAATTCAACTCCTTTTGCTTGAACAAATACTGAAGACTTTTGTGATCAGTGAACACCTTACATGCCACGCCATACAGATAATGTCTCCAAATCTTCAGCGCGTGAACAATGGTTTTTAACTCTAAATCATGCACCGGATAGTTCTTCTCATGAATCTTTAACTGCCGTGAAGCATAGTCAATGACCTTGCCATCCTGCATCAACACTGCACCAAGCCCAATACGAGATGCATCACAATAAACGGTATAAGGCCCTGAACCTGTGGGCAAAACTAATACCGGTGCCGTAGTCAAAGCTATCTTGAACCTCTGAAAGCTCGCCTCACACTCGTTTGACCATATGAACGGGGCACCCTTCTCATCGGGGCTATGATAGATGAGAACCCCTCCACAAACCAACGATAGTAGCCTGCCAATCCCAAGAAACTCTGAATCTCTATAGCTGATGCTGGTCTAGGCCAGTTCTTGACTGCCTCAATCTTCTTTGGGTCAACCTGAATACCCTCTGCTGATATGACATGACCCAGGAATGCAACTGAACTCAACCAGAACTCATACTTCAAAAACTTCACATATAGCTGACTATCCTTCAGAGTCTGAAGAACCACTCTGAGATGCTGCTTGTGCTCCTCCTGGCTGCGGGAATATATCAGAATATCATCAATAAAGACTATCACAAACGAGTCCAAATAAGGCCTGAACATTCGGTTCATCAAATCCATAAAAGCTGCTGGGGCATTTGTCAACCCGAATGACATAACCAAGAACTCATAATGCTCGTACCGAGTGCGAAATGTTGTATTAGGGACATCGGATGCCCTAATCCTCAACTGATGGTAGCCATATCTCAAGTTAATCTTTGAAAATACCTTGGCACCCTGAAGCCAATCAAACAAATCATTGATCCTCGGCAATGGATACTTATTCTTGATTGTAACCTTGTTCAACTGCCGGTAATCAATACACATTCTCATCGAACCATCATTTTTCTTAAGGAACAGCACTGGTGCCCCCCAAGACGAAACATTGGGCCTAATGAAACCCTTCTCAAACAAGTCTTGCAACAACTACTTCAACTCTTTCAACTCTGGCAGGGCCATACGATATGGCGAGATAGAAATGGGCTGGGTGCTCGGGGCCAAATCAATACAAAAGTCAATATCCCTGTTGGGTGGCATACCCCGCAGGTCTGAAGGGAAAATATCAGGAAACTCACGAACAACGGGCACAGAATCAATAGAAGGGACCTCAGCACTAGAATCACGAACATATACCAAATAGGCCAAACACCCCTTCTCGACCATATGCTGAGCCTTCACATACGAAATAACGCTGCAGGTAGAATGACCAGGAGTCCCTCTCCAATCTAAATGGGGCAAATCCGGTAAGGCTAAGGTCACAGTCTTGGCATGATAGTCCAAGATAGCGTGGTAAGGTGATAACTAGTCCATCCCCAATATAACATCGAAGTCGACTATGTCTAGAAGCAATAAATCCACGCGAGTCTTAAGACCCCAACCACCACAATACAGGAACGATGGATTCGATTGACCATAATAGAATCACCAACCGGTGTAGACACATAAACAAGAATACTCAATGAATCACTAGGTATGACCAGGTACAGTGCAAAATAAGATGACACATACAAATACGTAGACCCTGGATCAAATAGCACTGAAGCATCTTTATCATAAACCAGAATGGTACCTGTAATGACTGCATCTGAAGCCTCAGCCTCGGGCCTAGCTGGAAGGGCGTAACATCGGGCCTGGGCCCCACCACCTTGAATTACCTCTCTAGAACGGCCTACTGCTGGCTGGCCTCCACCTTTAGCGGCCTGAGCTCCACCTCTAGGACCTCTACCTCCACCTTTAGCACCTCTACCCCCACCTCTAACTGGCTGAGCGGGCTGTGGAACACCTGGTGCCTATATCATAGCACGAGAACCCTGATGCTAAGAGCTACCCGGTGCTCGAGGGAAAAATCTGGCAATGTGACCCGGATCACCACAAGTGTAACAAGCTCTCGGCTGCTGAGACTGTTGGCCCTATCGACCTGAATGAACACCTCGAAAACTCTGAAGCGGCGGTGCACTGATGGGAGCTGGTGGTACACTGTAAGACTGTTGATCAGAATAATGCGTCTGAGAACCATGACCTCCTGAAGTACCATGTGAGACTTGGAGAGTTGACTTAAAGGGCCTAGGAGGATGGCCTTTACCATATGAATCTCTACCTCCAGACGAGGTACCACTGAATCTGCCTGAATGACAGGGCCTCTTATCCAACCTATGACCACCTCCCTATGACAGAACTATCTCAACTCTGTGGGCCACATTGTCCGCCTCCTGAAAGGTGATCTCGCTACCGGCCTCCTTGGCTATTTGAAGACGAATCGGCTGAATAAGACCATCAATAAACCTCTTCACCCTCTCTCTCTCGGTGGGAAGTATGACAAGAGCATGTCGAGCTATATCGATGAACCTGACCTCATACTGGGTGACCGTCATGGAACCCTGCTGGAGGCACTCAAACTGCCTCCGATAGGCCTCTCTCTGAGTAACAGGGAGAAACTTCTCCAGAAACAACACTGTAAATTTCTCCTATGTCAAAGATGGCAACCCAGCTGGCCTGGCTAAGCAATAATACCTCTACCAAGTCTTGGCAGATCCAGACAGACAAAAGGTAGCAAAATCAACTCCATTGGTCTCAACAATCCCCATGTTCCGAAGAACCTCGTGACAACTATCCAGATAATCCTCGAGATCCTCAATAGATGCACCACTGAATGTAGAAGTGAAGAGCTTGGTGAACTTATCCAGCCTCCACAAAGCATCGACGGACATAGCCGCTCCATCACCGGTCTGAACTACTACACCCGGCTGAACTGCTCCAGCTGGCTGAACCGCTGGAATCTGAATCTGGGAAGCCACCTGCTCCGGAGTGTGAGTAGCTGGAGTCTGAGCCCCTCCTCCAGCTTGAGAAGTGGTTGGTGCTACAAGAAGCAAAACTGCTCGGGTGACACTCTCCATTAGGCCCACCAATCGGACTAGAGCGTCCTGAAGAACTGGGGTGGCAATGAACCCCTCTGGGACCTAAGCTGGGCCCACTGGAACTGCTGGGGCCGGAACCTCCTCCTCAAAATCAACCTGAGGCTCCGCCATTGGTGCTGCTGCTCGGGGCTGAGCTCTGCCCCTACTTCGGCCTCTAGCACCGGTCTGAACTACTACACCCGACTGAACTGCTCCAGCTGGCTGAACCGCTGGAATCTGAATATGGGAAGCCACCTGCTCCGGAGTGTGAGTAGCTGGAGTTTGAGCCCCTCCTCCAGCTTGAGAAGTGGTTGGTGCTACAAGAAGCAAACCTGCTCGGGTGACACTCTCCATTAGGCCCACCAATCGGACTAGAGCGTCCTGAAGAACTGGGGTGGCAATGAACCCCTCTGGGACCTAAGCTGGGCCCACTGGAACTGCTGGGGCCGGAACCTCCTCCTCAAAATCAACCTGAGGCTCCGCCATTGGTTCTGCTGCTCGGGGCTGAGCTTTGCCCCTACTTCGGCCTCTAGCACGGCCTTGGCCTCGCCCTTTAGCATGGCCTTGGCCTCGCCTTCTGCCCCTAGTGAAAGCTGCTGCTGGGGGCTCGGGCTACTGAGCGGTAGATGAGGAAGCGCGTGTTCTCGCCATATGCCAAAGAATAGAGTAGAAATCCAATTAGCATCGAGAAACAAATCCGCACGACAAGAAAGAACAAATGTGAAAATTTTCCTAACTCTGTAGCCTGTGGAGGATAAATACGGACGTCTCCGTACCGATCCCTCAGACTCTACTAAGCTTGTTTGTGAACTGTGAGACCTATGTAACCTAGAGCTCTGATACCAACTTGTCACGACCCGGATTTCCCACCCTCGGGAGTCATGATGACACCTACTAATGAGAGCTAGGCAAGCCAACCCTTAACTAACTTTTTCATTAGCAAATTATTATTTTTTCAATTACCAGCGATAACATGAAAACAACGGAATTAAATAAATAAGCGGAAGTCAACAATTTTTATAACTCAAGACTACGTCTATTACAACTTTCAAAACCTCAATACCTAAAACCTGGTGTCACAATGTCACAGACTGTCTAAGAGTCACTACAAACAAGGCCAGAAGAAAATACAATAAACTGTTTCTGAATGAAAGAAAATGAAACAGGGAATAGAGGTCTACCTTGGGTCTCCGGGATCTGCACACAGTGCAGAGTGTAACATCAGCACAACCGACCCCATGTGCTGGTAAGTGTCTAGCCTAACCTCGGCGAAGTAGTGACGAGGCAAGGACTAGACTACAAAATAAACCTATGCAATTTAAATATATATAGCAGAAAAAATGCAGAAATAACTAGTAAATGTGGGAAAGGGAAAACATGTTGTGGGGGGAAATAACGGTTCCGAATAGAAAGCATCAAGTAAGGAAAGTAACAACATAACTAGAATATCATCAAGAATCAGAAATCAACAATTTGCACGGCATCACCCTTTGTGCTTTTACTCTCATTCTCACCAAATCAATCATATAATAACAATGTGCATGGCATCACCCTTCGTGCTTTTACTCTCTTTCCTCACCATATAGTCAATGATAATCTGTACGGAATGCCACATCGTACGACATGCCATCACCCTTCGTGCTTTACACTCTTTCCTCACCATAGAAAACAATGCACGACATCTCCCTTCGTGCTTTAACGCTCTTCCTCACCCAAACAACAATCACAAACAAAGGGGCAAGGGAGTAAACAAATAACAATAGAAATCCCGGAAAGGGAACACAATTAAACAGTTAAATCCCGGCAAGGGAACAATATCAATAATCTCAGCATCCCAGCAAGGGAGATAATAAACAAAGCAACAAACATCCCGACAATGGAGCAATTTAGTAACTCTTTCTCTTTCTTTCACTTTTACTTCATAACTCACTTTACCATTTGAGCCAATGCTCCCAAGGGTTCAATCATCTCATATACTTTCACACTTTGTAATATAACTTGAGCCAATGCTCCTCGAAGTTCAAAGGTCATAATTTCTTTCACAAGCTTTTCACAACATAAAGAAATCATCACTAAGGCATGAAAGACACAAGAAAATCAGGATATTCACAACATAAAGACTCACGGTTATGCGAGACACCAACGTATAGATACTCATCACCATGCCTATTCGTCGTACTCAACAATTATCACATAGCAAATAGGACTCAACTCCTAATCCTTCAAGCTAAGGTTATACCAAACACTTACTCAAACTTCCACGGCCAAGTCAATCCTTATTTACCGCTTTTCCTCTCGAATTCGGCTCTAAATCAATTGTATCTATACATGAATGACTTCACAGCATCAACAAATGCTAAACAATTCGAATCTATTGCCTAATTATAGCTTTTCCATCATCTTTCCAAAAATCCAAAAGTCGATCCCGGGCCCGCTGGGTCACCACACGAGGTTCGGACCAAAATCAAATCACCCATTCATCCACGAGCTCGAATATATAATTTGTTTTCAAATTTGACCCCAAAACGAGGTCTAAATCAAGAAAAATCAAAAAGCCCTAACTCTACCCAAATCCCTAATTTTCTACCATTTATCATATGTTTTAGGCCTAGAAATTGATTAGATGTTGAGGAAAATAGAAGAAAACGAGTTGGAGATTACTTACCCAAGAAGTTTTGGTAAAAAGTGCTTCAAGGATGGTCTTGGAGCTTTGGAGAAGAAGAAATTTTGCAAATTTTTGAGAAATCCCGTTTGCATTCTGTTTTTGAAACTTAAAATAACTGGGCGATTTAAAGCTACACATTCTCGACAGATCTCTCACGTTCGCGATGGGTCAGGCCTTTTGGCCTTCGCGTTCGTGTCAAGGGGCTCGCGATTAAGAAGCTACAGCTTCTCGAGCCCGCACGTCCGCGTGCAAACGAACGCGTTCGCGATGAACAAATTGGGTGGCCCTCCCCTGAACCCTACGCATTCGCGAATGTAAGGCTGCATTCGCGAAAGGGTTTCCCCCCCAGCTTCGCGTTCGCGTCCCAAAGCTCGCATTCGCGATGAAGAAACTGGGCACCTCAGATCTTTGCCTTACGCGTTCGCGAGTGGGACCATGCGAACGCGAAGAACAAATTCCTTGTACACTGACTACAGAAAACCTGCAACTTTTACAAGGCTAAAACCATTTTGAAACACCTCCGAAACACTCCCGAGCCCTCGGGGCTCCTAACCAAACACATGTTCTAGCAACATCAAACAAACTTATCTGTGCGTTCAAATCGCCTAAATAACCTCAAAAATAATGAATCAAACCTCAAAATCAAGAATTTTTCCAAAAACTTCATCAAGTTTCAAATTTAGGATTTCAAGTCCGAAACACGTCAAACGATGTCCGATTCCAACCAAATTTTACAGGAAGAACTTAAAACATATTTAAGACCTATGCCGGGTGCCAGAATAAAAAATATGGGCCCAATACCATCGCTTTCTAATCAGATTTCATTTCCAATTTTCTTAAACATTTTCAGAAAACAATTTTACTTAAATATTCATTTCTCGGGCTTGGGACCTCGGAATTTGATTCCGGAGATATGCCCACGTCCCATATTTTCCTACGGACCCTCCGGGACCGTCAAATCACGGGTCGAGATCCGTTTACCCAAAATATTGACCAAAGTCAAACTTATTCATTTTAACATCAAAACTTAGCATTTTTCACAAAATTTCATATTTAAGCTTTACGGCTACGCGCCCGGACTGTGCACGCAAATCGACGCGACTCTAAATAAGGTTTTCAAGGCCTCAGAAGCACAGAATGGATAAGAAAATAGGTGATGACCCCTTTGGGTCGTCACATAAAAATTATTTTCTCACAAGAAAAAAAAGTTATCTTTTTACCATTTTAAGAATTACGTGTACGAAAATTTGTACTCTTTATATGAGATTAGAAAATTATAAGTTGAGAAAACATATGTATTTTAACATGGATATTTTATGAAATAATAGTGTATGTATTTATTTTATATAGTACCACACGACCATGATAGTAAAGTATATTATAGTATGATATATAGAGTATACTAGTATTAAAATAAAATGACACTTAGAAATTTTTAAATGGCTAATTGATTAAATATTTGGTAATGAAGTAAATGTTATAAATCCTGCAAATGGATCCATCCACTTGCAACGATGGATGTTTCCCATAACAGGATTTGGATTGGTTATGTATCCATAACTGGTTTGAGATTGGTTATATATCCAAAACAGGTTTTAGATTGGTTATGTATTCATAACAGGTTTTGGATTGGTTTTGTAACAACGAAATGTTTCTATAAATAGGTTCACTGATAAACCTATTCCACACTCAAAAACGAAGAAATAAATCCTTTCTTCCAATGTTATCATTCTCTTCTATTATTAGTCCTTGTTAATTACATAGTTCTTGCCATATTATTTTTATTTCGTAACACGTTATCAGCGTGAGGCTCTAATCCTTTCCATTACCATTTTAAGGTTTATTTTCATATATCCTCCAGGTATGTCTTAATATATGTTACATATTTTATATTAATTCAAGTTCTTATAGTAGCTGTTATGTCATCACAGAAAAGAAATTGGTAGACATAAAATAATTATATAGTAATTGGTATCAGAAAGCATTTGGTTAGAGATATTGTAAAAATCTTCCATTATTTTTAATTGGTAGAAATACTCATTAACTCCTCTTAACTGAAGATGACCTTAGTAATTTTATTTAACCAATTTCTTTTAGATCTATATTCAGATATAATATTTTTTTTAAAAAGGATATATTTATGTGTAATTGAAATGACTTGATCAAGTGTTTTGATTCATTCAATAAGTATTGGATATGCATATGTTTCTCACTTATCATGGAAATCTAACTTGCTACTAATATATTGTGAAAACACTTACAGTTGTCCAGTAAAATTTTGTTTTTATGTATTCTATAATATTTGTCAGATACCATCATAATTTATTACAAGTTATCTGCTACAAATTTAAAGTCTATAAATATATTAATAATTCTGAAGATGGGTCTTTAAAGAAAAGAATTTTAAGATTCATTTTATTTGGAAGACGAGAGGATAAATAGTAGCTAGTAGATGTTAATGCTTAGTTATACGATTTATTTGTTAATGAATCATAATGATCTCTTAATCAATTTCTACATGGTTGTTACTACTTTGTTGATGGTTTACCAGTACCTAAAATTTATCAAAAAATAGTAATTATTTGTATTAGAAGATATACCTGAACTATATTCAGTTTCATGATATACATGACTAGCAGATGTGATTCTATTCTTATAACTAATTTTGTTTTTGCTTATTACCACAAGAGTGATAATAATGCTGCTCGGTGGGCCGGGCCTGAACCGGACCGGACCGGGCCCGCGGTCCTAACGGGCCTGGTGGGCCTGGTGGGCCGGTCCTGGGTGGGCCGGTCTTGGTGGGCCTCTGAGCCCGTCACGGGCTGGTCTCCATGGTTGAGCCCACGAGCCCGGGACCGTTTGGCCCGGGACCGGCAGGCGGGCCTGGGCCGGTCCTGGCGGGCCTGGCGGGCCCAACGGCTATTTTAAAAAAAAAAAAAAAAAAAAAAAAAAAATCAAACGGCCATATTTAAAATCTAGCCGTTTGGGCTGAAAATATGACCGTTTTTTAAGTTAAAAAAATGGCCATTTGGCCCCCAAACTTTATTTTAACCCCAAACTTTATATAATTACACTTTTCCCCATTTCTCAACTATAAATACCCCCTCATTCTTTCATTTTTATTCACCAATTCATCAATATCTCTCAATATCTCTCAATCTCTCTCAATCTCTCTACTACAATTACTTAATTTATTGTTGAAATTTCGTGAAAAATTGTGAAGTTGTTGAATTGAAGTTTTCAAGTGTTCAACGATTTTCAATTTTCAAGAAGTTGTTCGGCAATCCGGTAAACTCGTTTCAACTCTTACGTTTTTATAATATATTTTTGTGTGGTTTAGTTTGCATAATTATAATTAATATGGCATTTACTTTGAAAAAAATGTTTGGTAAAGGAAAAGATAAAACCGGTGAAAGTAGTGGCCAACCAACTACCCTTCCCCCGGCTCCCCGACCTAGAAAAGATAAGCAAGTTGAAAGTAGTCGCCAACCTAGACGTCCTCCTCCTTCCGTAATTCTTGATAGTGATCACCCTTGTTTTCAATTTACCGATAGTGAATTTTATCATAATGTTGCACCAGGTGATAGATTAGATGATGAAATTATGAATGCTCTTTATCCTAATGAAACCATCTTAGAAAATAATGAGGAAAATGAGGATGATGATGAAACTCAAGCACCGGATTTAGATGATACACCTACTAGTCCTCTTAATAACCCAAGTGATGCACCGGTCGACCCACCTGTAGAAACTCCTACTTTTAATAGAGAACCTGCTAAACGCTTAGAAACATCATTAGTTTGGAATTTTTTTACTCAAGTAAGAGAAAAAAATAAGGCTAAGTGTAAAACTTGTGGGAAATTAATGTCGCATAAATATGTAGGAGACCGTAGCGGCACAGGTAGTTTGACTAGGCACATAAAAACACACCCTAGAGATAAGGCTAGATTTTTTCAAATGAAAGCGCATCTAGAGGGGACAAGTGTAGATTCTGCGATTAACCCTAGTACAGGTTCAAATCTAGTTCAACCAGGAATTAACACTGTCACTGGAGGTATTTTATATTACGATCCAAATAGAGATCGTGAAGAATTAGCAAAGATGATTACTGTTATGTGCTTACCTTATACTTTTGCTTCTAATCCTAATTGGGTTCATTATATTAGAAGAGTGTTTAATCCTACTTATAAAGGTTGGCCTCGCGCAACAGTTAAGAGTGATATTTATAAATTCAAACATGAATATGAACAATATTTGCGTTATTTATTTACTCATATACCTAATCGGATTTCTATTACTACTGATATTGGTAGAAGTGGTAATGATTGTGATTACCTAACTGTTACAAGTCATTGGATAGATGAAGAATGGATAATGCAAAAACGCATAATTGCATATAGAATAATTAATTCGCGTCACACAGGTAAATTTATAGCTAACACTGTTGCAGATATTTGTAGATATTTTTGCTTTAGCGATAAAATAATGGCAATTTCAATGGATAATGCTTCTAGTAACACCAGTGCTATAGGCATGCTTACAACAACACTAAATCCTGCATTTACTAATATTTTCCATGTTAGATGTATTTGTCATATTTATCATTTAATTGTCGGTGATGGTATGCGAATATTAAACATAGAAATTGAAAAGGTTAGAATGGCTCTTAATTGGCTTTTTTATTCAAACCGTAGAAGTAGACTTAGAGAGTATTTTAAAAAATGTGATGAATATGGCCTTAGAGAAAGAAAGGTTCCTAAACCTTGCCCGACTAGATGGAATTGTATGTACGAAAGTTTAGTAGTAGCATATGAATATAGAAACCCAATTAATGCAACGTTTAATTCTCGGGTAGGTGGTGAAGATGATGATGAAATGCTTACCACTCAAGATTGGACTAATGTTAAAATTCTTTTAGATTTTTTAGAACATTTTCAAATTGCAACAAATGCATTTTCTGGGCAATATTATCCTACTATTTCAAACTGTTTAGTTTATATTGCAGCACTATCTGATTTGTTTGTTGAATTTAGTGAGGGTGGGGATATTTATGAACTTGCTATAAATGAAATGAAACAAAAGTTTAAAAAATATTTTTTTCCTATCCCTCCTATTTATGGTCTTGCTGCAATGCTAAATCCTACAATGAAATTGGGAGGTCCTCATTTTTGGTATTCAAATATTTATAAGGCTTTAGATCTTTCAAATGAGGAAATTGCGACACTTGCAGATGCAAAAGCTTCAATTAAGATTAACGCTCAAACAGTTTATAATGCTTATCAACTTGCCTTAGAGCATGCTAGGCCAACTATTCCAACCCCTACTTCGTCTAGCTCACAATCCTCTAAAAGAGTTGCGGGCTTAAAAGCTCTTAAATCTTGGACGGAGTTCAGGGGGTCTCAAGGTGAAAATTATGATGAAACTTCACATCTAAATGAGCTTCAAGTTTATTTGTCTCAGGGACTTGAAAAGGAGAATCCAGACGGCTCTTTTGATCTTTTGGAATGGTGGAAGGCAAGGGAAAAACATTTTCCTGTTCTTGCAAGGATGGCTCGGGATATTTTATCAATTCAAGCTTCAACTGTTGCATCAGAGAGCGCTTTCAGTCAAGCAAGACTGCAAATAGGTGATCATAGAGCGTCTATGAGGGATAGCTTGGAAAAATCAGTATTGTTTAGAGATTGGATCCGCTCGGAAAGAAGAAACTTTGGAATTGCAGAAGCACAACCGGCGATAGATGAAGCTTATGAAGAAATGATAGCGGAACTTACGGAGGATTCGGCTTCGCCCGGAAGTGGTGATGAACAAGCTTCTTTTCCACCACCACCAACGCAACCTCCTCCGAACCTTGAAGGATTTATGAGATTTGTTAGAGATAATACATAGAATAATATGTAACTTGTATTTTGGCACATCTTCCTTAGTTTTTTTCCTTCTAATGGTGGTATTAGTACCTTGTTGTGCTCATTCCATTGGGGGAAGGATGACTAAGAAAGATATGTCATTTTTTGGTAATAAAATTTATTGCTTCTACCCATGAGCTTCTTTTCGCAATATTTCTTTGTCTATACTTAGAATTATTTATATGCTACAATATATACATAATATACAATATATATACTACAAGAAAATATATTTATAAGATACAATATATACATAAGATACAATATATATACTACAAGAAAATATATAAGAGAATATATATACATAAGATACAATATAATATACTACAAGAAAATATATTATGCTACAATATATACATAATATACAATATATATACTACAAGAAAATATATAAGAGAATATATATACATAAGATACAATATAATATACTACAAGAAAATATATTATGCTACAATATATACATAATATACAATATATATACTACAAGAAAATATATTTATAAGCTACAATATATACATAAGATACAATATATATACTACAAGAAAATATATAAGAGAATATATATACATAAGATACAATATAATATACTACAAGCAAATATATAAGAGAATATATATACATAAGATACAATATAATATACTACAAGCAAATATATTATGCTACAATATATACATAATATACAATATATATACTACAAGAAAATATATTTATAAGCTACAATATATACATAATATACAATATATATACTACAAGAAAATATATAAGAGAATATATATACATAAGATACAATATATATACTACAAGAAAATATATTATGCTACAATATATACATAATATACAATATATATACTACAAGAAAATATATAAGAGAATATATATACATAAGATACAATATAATATACTACAAGAAAATATATTATGCTACAATATATACATAATATACAATATATATACTACAAGAAAATATATTTATAAGCTACAATATATACATAAGATACAATATATATACTAAAAGAAAATATATAAGAGAATATATATACATAAGATACAATATAATATCAAGAAGTGATATTTATGCATGACAATTTAGTGTTTTACTATTGTTTTGTTATTTTCTTTTTCGTCAAGCACTTTAATAATTAGATATACATATATACTACATATTAATATAGCCATGATACTACAAGAAATTGTCTTTAAAAAAAAAAAAAAAACCCGCTAGGCCCGCGAAGCCCACGAGCCCGGCCCGTTAAGCACAGGACCATGTGGGCTTAGGCCCGTCACGGGCCGGTTCCACCCATTAGGCCCACGAAGACCGGGACCGCCAGGCCCGGGACCGCCAGAGCCCGGGACCACGAAGCCCGGGACCGCGAGGCCCGGCCCGTTAGGCCCACTAAGGCCCGGGCCCGGGACAAAATACAGCCCTAAGTGATAATTGATATTTTCATAAATGCTCGGAGTTAAGTCCCACGATACACTGAGAATGATACATCAAGTTCATGTGCACCTTAATAATAAGATGCTGGGTTCGAGTCCGGATGATTAAGGCATAATATGCATTTATGAAGGTAAGACATTTGGTTCAAGTCCCACTGCATCATATTGATGATGATTTTGAAAAATACAATATAATTATCGTGGCCATATGAATTTGCATAGTCGTGGCAAGAAACGAAATAATAATCGTTATCATGACAGTAATTATAAAAAGGAGAACAATAAGGGTTCACAATATATCCTTCAAAAGGTGAAGGCAATGTTTACTATCAAATTGGTATGGAAAATAATAAATCACGTCGCAATGATTATTGTCACGACCCAAAATCCACTAAGGGTCGTGGTGACGCAGGACACCATTGTCAGGCAAGCCAACACTGAATAACTAGTAACTTCTTGTTTTAGGACTTATTGAAATCGTTCCTTTTATACATTAAACAACAGATAATGAAATTCATTGAAATAAGGAAATGTCTTTAACCAATTTAATATTGAACAATCCTATAACCATCCCAGAACCCGGTGTCATAAGTGCATGAGCAATTTCTAAGAAATAATGTAATACAGCAACCGTTCGGAATACAATATTGGACAAGAAATAAATACAGTAATCTGAAAGAGACTTGCTGGCTGCGGTCATCTCGGAAATGCAGCTTACCTAAGTCTCCATGTCAACCATGGTGCTACGCTCACTAGGCCACTAGAGATGCATGTGCCTGTACAACAAAAATGCATCGAAGTGTAGTTTGAGTACAAAAACAACGTGTACCCATTGAGTATCCCGTCTAATCTCGAAAAAGTAGAGACGAGAGGTTGACTTTGACACTTGCTAGCGGTTCAACAATAACATAGTAAAAATGTGAGGAAATCGTGGATTTATATAGCAGTTATAACTCATAAAGCCAGAAAGCAGGTAAACACCTTTTCAAAAAGGATTTCCAAGATTCACTTTTCATTATATTTTTCAATTTATATCGGACTAGGAAAGGCAAATCAGCATTTATAATTCTCAGGCAAGCAATACAAGCATGCGCATATCATGCTGAAGTCGTACGGCCCGATCCAACAGAAATATAAATTGTGCACTGCCGAGGGTCGAACGACGCGAACCATAGATACATCTATTACCCCTATCGCGGATTATCCATGCGACGCGGTCAATATAAAATAAACAAAGACCCTGCTCGCGAATCATACATGTGACGCAGGTACACATAGAATCACTTATTCAAACAGTTAATCAAGACTTCGTTAGGGAACGACTATCCGAGGAAAATACAAATTCTCTTTTTTTAACGATTTAAGAAAAATAAAGTTTAATCCTTTTAGAAATTCATATACCAATTCGATAGAATCTAAGCAATTCAAACCGTCAATATGATTACCAATATTTCCAAGTACATCATACTTTTGGGTCCTAGACTACCTGGACAATAGCATAATAGTAGCTACGCACGGACTCTCGTTACCTCATGCATACGTAGCCCCCACAAATAGGAGCACAAACCCAATTATTTCACCTATGGGGGTAGTTCCCTCTTACAAGGTTAGAAAGGAGACTCACCTCGCTCCGAAGATCCATAATCGGCATTCCACGCTCTTCCGAAGACTCGAATCAATGCACAATGCTCCAAAACTAGCCAATAATTATAAAATCCATTAATACATGTTCAATTACTCATTACAATCCAATTCATAACAATTCCTAACCCCGATCGAAAAGTTGACAAAATTGTCCTCGGGCCCATGTGCCTGGATTCCAAAAAATTTCGAAGATAAGGTTTACCCATGAACTCCCGAACTCAAATATATGATTTTCTCTTAATTTCATACCCAAAGTCGTAGTCAAATTCCAAGAATATCAATTTTCTAGGTTTTTCCTCAAACTCCAAGTTTCTACAAATTTCATGCTCAAATTTGTACATAATCAATGTATTTAACTCAAGATAGGTGTGGATAGCTTACCTTATCGTTGATGATGAAGACCCCCTCTTGAAACTCTCCAAAGCTGCCCTAAAGTAGAGAAAAATGGGTGAAATGAACTCAACCCCGCTTTTAAAACATTCTGCCCAGCGACTTCCGCACCTGCGGACCCTTGAATGTTTCTGCGGTTCCGCAGGTGCGGCATTTCTACCGCTTCTGCGGATACCTCATCAGGCCCTCCCTACCGCTTCTACGATTCAACCACCGCAGGTGCGGTTCCACTTCTGCGGCTTTTCGACCGCATCTGCGGTCCACTTCACTTTGGTCCAAACCGCATCTGCGGCTCCTCTTGACGCTTCTGCGGATCCGCACCTCCGGGCCTATTCTCGTAGGTGCGGTTATGACAACAACCAACAACTTCGGGCTTCCAAAAATTCAAATTTCGATCCGTTAACCACCCGGAATCCACCCAAGGCCCCCGGGACCCCAACCAATCATACCAACCAATCCCAAAACATATTACAGACTTGCTCGAGGCCTCAAATCATATCAAACAACGCTAAAACCACGAATCGACATCCAATCCAAGCTTTATGAACTTTAGAATTTCAAACTTCTACATTCGATGCCGAGACCTATCAAATTACGTCCGATCGACTTCAAATTTTGCACACAAGTCTTATTAGACATTACAGACCTACTTCAACTTTCGGAATCAGATTCCGATCCCGATAACAAAAAGTCCACTTCCGGTCAAACTTCTCAAAACCCTTCAAATTTCTATCTTTAGCCAAATGACTTCAAAATGACCTACGGACCTCCGAATTCACTTCTGATCGCGCTCCCAACTCTAGAATCACCATACGGAGATACCCTCAGACTCGGAATCCCAAACGGACATCGATAACACTAAAATGCACTTCAACCCAAACTTATGAAATTTCTTCCAAAATGCTAACTTCCACAATAGGCGCCAAAACGCTCCCGGGTCATCCAAAACCCGATCCGGGCATACGCCCAAGTCCGAAATCATCATGCGAACCTGCTGGAACCTTTAGATCTTGATTCCGAGGTTGTTTACTCTGAACTCCAATCTTAGTTAATCCTTTCAACTTAAAGCTTCCGAAATGAGAATTCTCTTCCCAAATCAACTCTAAACTTCCTGAAATTCAATTTCGACCATGCGTACAAGTCATAATACCTGAAATGAAGCTTCTCATGGCCTCAAACTGCTGAACGGTGCACCAGAGCTCAAAACGACCGGTCGGGTCGTTACATTCTCTCCCACTTAAACATATGTTCATCCTCGAACGTGCTAAGAACTGTGCTGGAGTTGTCCAAAATCACTGTTTAACACCTCGATCACCTACCCGTGCTTTCACAACTCAGCTGGGCACCCTAGCTTGATCAATCTGAAGATATCCTTTTTTACTTAAGCAAGCAAGACTTAGAGCCCAATTCCAATATCCAAAATTCTCTGCCAGGCCTGTTTCCAACATACGAACACCGTCTCAATCACCACACGATGTGCTAGAATATGACTTCATACCTTTGCTGAATTCACACCTTGCACCGCTTTATTCACAGGACCACAATAACATCCCCTAAGCATAATAGTCGAAATTCCACGAATCTGATGCTCCCATTGCACCTCATGACATACATAGGTTTTGCTCTAACTCTTACAATACCGACACGACGGATAAGATGTGTAGAAATTCATAACCAACTGTCGAATCAACAATCATTAGGTCTGTACCCCTAACAAGAACCATCGCCTCATTCTGAACCAAATTATGGTCTTAGCTCTTTAGTAGACCTCATATAATCAGATTGCTCTGATCCTAACTCTAATGATCTCTTCTCACCCAGTACGTACTGCTCAGGCAATAAGCCACCCCAGACATGATCTAAGTCTCATATGATGTCATAATGTGCCAATATGCTACCAATTCGAACGCGATACAAAATGAAAATGACTCTGAAAAGCAAATCCAATTACCCCGCTCGCGAATCATACATGCGATGCGGTCAACATAATTAAACAAACACCCCACTCGCGAATCATACATGCGATGCGGGCATACAACTATTATGAGTTTTCCTCAGGAAAAGAGGAAATAAAACACATAAATACAGATACGGGGAACTATACTCAACATTTCACTATTGCGGCGCACAACTCGATCCAAACAACATACCCATGGCGGCGTGCCACCCGATCCACACATAAAGTTCACATAAAGAGATACACACCGAGCTAGATTGCCCATTACAACAAAATACCGAATATCGGTCACAAGCACACTAAGTGAATAATACTATCCATGGGGAGATATATAGAGCCATAACCTACAAAACTCAAGCACAACTGAGGTGCGATTTATGATCTGAATCTCGAGATCCATCCTGCTCGTATAACATCACCTCTACGCGGAACCTCAACACATACGGAATTCACCAAGTCGTCTCACAACTCACACGACGCAATATATCATTATATGAAATAGATGATAATGAAATAACACCCCAACTACTCTTCCATAAGGAGCACATCGCTGAAATGAACACATCTGCCCTGATATAGAGCCCATATTCACATTTAAATCCATCCATATGCCTCAAGCTGATTCTGATCACACTGAACTAGGCTAATAACCTTTCAAAGGTACATAATAACTCCCTTTTTTTCTCAAAACACATAAAAACATCATCATAACCGGAGTAATCATCCATAGTCCACAACCTAATAAACCGAGTGCCCTCCAGGCATCAATTCTCAATTCAACAATATCACTACAATCTTCATACTTGGTTTAACTCTTCAATCGATCAAGTGACTACATGCCACACTTATACCACCTTCCCGTGGGGCATGCTCCCCCAACCTTCCGTAACGGATAACAGGTCTGTTCACTCAAACCACCAGCCGCACTAATGCTACAAAGCGATCAAGAATTCTTAACCAGGATGCAAAGCATTTTTCACAAAACACCAATCTCAGGTGACGCTAAAGACAATACCAACTTACCTTAAACACCGAAACTCCTTTTCTGCTCATCCGAGCTCGTGACATCCTTGCCAACACCGAACTGCAACCTTGATCTTCACTTCAAATTCCATACTACTCACTGCACCCAACAGGCCAATATACGATAGAACACGTTTTTTTATCATAACTCCGGGACCACTAATAGATTAACACTTCATCATATAAAAACTTTTCAATTAACTCACTTCAGGAGAACCATAGCAACATACATGTGAATTCTCATAACCGTAGGATATGCAAATATCTAAGTAGTGATCTAAGCCACTATAGCCCTTTCGGGATCCGCCTACACATAATAGGCCATAATAGAAGAATACTTTTGAATAACATCAATTACGGCGGCCGACAAGCCTCACACGTACCACCACAAATCACTTGCATAACTGATCACGCTGAAGGAACTGATAACCACCACCAATATGCCAATTCAACTATGGCTAGCCAATCCATCTTTGTCCAATTTATCTATGATTGCCATAGAAACAATAATGAATCCATTCAACACTTACCACACTCTATCCGCACTCATCCTGAGTGACCTTGAATCACGAGATCATGCTGTCTAAAATCCCACGAACCATTTCATACCTCCCTTGCGTGCACATTCGTATCCCCAGCTGGCATGCCCATTCTGATTATCCCTCTACGAATTCGAAGTCTTTCCTCATTTTCCTCCCAAATGTTACACTGTAAGTCAAAACATCATAGAACGTTCTGGGCCTCTTCTCATAGGCTGCTACAAAAGCTTGATTCTTAACCGTACCTATAGGCTCAAAATTATCAGGCACCACACTCTAACCTTTGAATTCACTAGGACTGTTGTTGAGAGCCACCTGCTCTGACTTGGCCCCGAATATAATCAACTCTATGAATGTTCTAGCACATGAATACCCTCTTAACGAAATACCTGGCAGAATCACTTCCCTTGGAACCCGTATCTATACAAAGCACAAATCCTGAATCCTTTCCAAATCTGAACATGATCCAACAAGCCCAATCATAGCACACCTTTAACAATCCTTTTGCTCAAATTACCACTTATGTTCTTTTCCCGTAGCTGAAATATCCAATCAACATGCTAATAACCGGAAGGCTCGCAAGTAGTTAACCATGCGACCCAATCATAGGCAGTGAGACTCTCCCACTTAGCTCGAAGCCACTATTACCCAACTCTGGAATTCACCAGGATTCTTAATCTCTTATTGATATAACCTTGCACAATCAACCGCCAAAATTCTCGGAATCTTTCTGTAAACACCCCTTTTTATACTCTGAATCATCAACCACATTCGCACGACCGATATCTTCGATGTATAACCAATAGAATTCTTCACAGAAGCCTCACCAACCACGCGACCGCTAACCTGCTCACAGGGAATAACCCACTTATGGAGATCACTTTCCGACATCTTCCAACGCTAATGCATGGGGTACAATCACTACGATATCAATAACCCATCCTGAGTCCTAGCTCACTCTCTAGCTGCACGAGTCCATTCACCCCTCGTGGACATCAATTAAATGTGCGGCAACATCCTTCCAATTCAAAGTTATGCTGTATCCTTCTTCATTTCAAGCTGCTCCTTCCCATTACCTCCAATCTCCTGCCGCATAATAGCCCACACTTCAAATTAAATTCGTAGACCCCAGTCACCAATCACTAAAATTCCCAAGTCATTCCAAACTCTCCTTAAAGTGCCTAGTCATCCTACTGCAATGCCCATATGCAACTCCGCCACTCTCCCACTTTGACAGAACTCATCCCTTTAATCGACTACTCGACCTTTGCTTCTTATACTTGGCCTTCTAGAAATTTTAGCCACTGCCTGACATTGCCCACATGTCCTTCCTCATACTATGCTGCTCAGTTGTTGCCTTAAATAAAATCTATCTTCGTAGCACTTGAACCCATAATCGCTACTAGCTCCAAACCTTTCTGAAGATCATCTTTCAAGCCGTCAACATTAGAAATACCGATTCGATCTAAACCACCGCACCCAGCGATATTTAACAGTCGTTTCTCCAATATTATTTCACAATGCCCTACCCCAAGGCGAATTGCAGAAAATCATAACACCAACGAACTTATCATATACAATTGAGGATGACGACACTACATTGCAGATGAAAATTCCACCACGCTCGAAAATACCAAGTCTCGTTACCCATCACCGTGAACCAGAACACTCTCAGCCCGATTGCATTTCCCCTGTAGGGACTGGTATACCGAATCTCTAGATCATGCACTGAGTAAACCTCCCTTTTAGTCATTCACTGCCTCGACGCATAGGCAAACATCCTACCATCATAACAATACAGGGGAACAATCGTTCATAGGAATCATGGCAACTTGCGCCTAGCCTCAGAGCTCTCAGAAGTACCGCTACTATGCTGAAACAATAGAATATCCTTCCACAAGGCGATGGTAATAGTCCAATCAATTATACCGGGAAAAACATCCCGCACCACATCTGTAGTACCATTACAATTCTTAAATTCTCTATTTACAACAAGCGATTCGCGTCGTGTAAGATTGAGTAGGAAGGAAACAAGGGCCTAAGCCTCAAGGAATCAAGAAGGGAATTACTCCTAACAACCTTGTAGTCTTCCGAAGATAAGTACAGACGTCTCCGTACCGATCCGCGAAACTCTACTAGACTTGCTCATGACTCTTGATTCCTAAGGGAACCTAGTGCTCTTATACCATGTTGTCATGACCCAAAATCCATTACGAGTCGTGGTGGCGCCAGACACCATTGTCAGACAAACCAACACTGAATAACTAGTAACTTCTCGTTTTAGGACTTATTGAAATCGTTCCTTTTATACATTAAACAACAGATAATGAAATTCATTGAAATAAGGAAATGTCTTTAACCAATTTAATATTGAACAATCCTATAACCATCCCAGAACCCGGTGTCACAAGTGCATGAGCAATTTCTAAGAAATAATGTAATACAACAACCGTCCGGAATATAATATTGGACAGGAAATAAATACAGTAATTTGAAAGAGACTTGTTAGCTGCGGGTCATCTCAGAAATACAGCTCACCTAAGTCTCTGTGTCAACCATGCTACTACACTCACTAGGCCACTAGAGATACATGTGCCTGTATAACAAAAAATGCACAGAAGTGTAGTATGAGTACGAAAATAACGTGTACCCAATGAGCATCCCGTCTAATCTCGAAGAAGTAGAGACGAGAGGTCGACTTTGACACTTGCTAGCAGTCCAACAATAACATAGTAAAAATGTGAGGAAATCGTGGATTCATATAGCAGTTACAACTCATAAATCCAGAAAGTAAGTAAACATCTTTTCAAATAATAAAGGATTTCCAAGATTCACTTTTCATTATCTTTATCAATTTATATCGGGCCAGTAAAGGCAAATATCCACATTTATAATTCTCAGGCAAGCAATACAAGCATGCGCATATCATGCCGAGGTCATACGACCCGATCCAACAGAAATGTAAATTGTGCACTGCGACGCGAACCATAGATGCATCTATTACCTTACTTGTGGATTACCCATGCGACGCGTTCAACATAAAATAAACAAATACCCTGCTCGCGAATCATACATGTGACGCAGGTACACATAGAATCACATATTCAAACAGTTAATCAAGACTTCGTTAGGGAATGACTATCCGAGGAAATTCCAAATTTTCTTTTATTTAATGATTTAAGAAAAATGAAGTTTAATCCTTTTAAAAATTCATTTACCAATTCGATAGAATTTAAGCAATTCAAACCGTCAATAGGATTACCAATATTTCCAAGTACATCATGCTTTTGGGTCCTAGACTACCCGGACAATAGTATAATAGTAGCTACGCACAGACTCTCATCACCTCGTGTGTACGTAGCCCTCACAAATAGGAGCACATACCCAATTATTTCACCTATGGAGACAATTTCCTCTTACAAGGTTAGAAAGGAGACTCACCTTGCTCCGAAGATCCATAACCAGCATTCCATGCTCTTCCAAAGACTCGAATCAATGCACAATGCTCCAAAACTAGCCAATAATTATGTAAATCTATTAATACATGTTTAATTACTCATTATAATCCAATTTATAACAATTCCTAACCCCGGTCGAAAAGTTGACAAAATTGTCCTCGGGCTCACGTACCCGGATTTCGAAATTTTCCGGAGATAGGGTTTACCCATGAACTCCCGAACTCAAATATATGATTTTCTCTTAATTTTATACCCAAAGTCGTAGTCAAATTCTAAGAATATCAATTTTCTAGGTTTTTCCTCAAACCCCAAGTTTCTACAAATTTCATGCTCAAATCCGTACATAATCAATGTATTTAACTTAAGATAAGTGGGGATAGCTTACCTTATCGTTGATGATGAAGACCCCCTCTTGAAACTCTCCAAAATTGCCCCAAAGTAGAGAAAAATGGGTGAAATGAACTCAACCCCGCTTTTTAAAACATTCTACCCAGCGACTTCTGCACCTGCGGACCCTCAAATCATATCAAACAATGCTAAAACCACGAATCGACCTCCAATCCAAGCTTTATGAACTTTAGAATTTCAAACTTCTACATTCGTTGCCGAAACCTATCAAATCATGTCCGATCGACTTCAAATTTTGCACACAAATCTTATTCGATATTATGGACCTACTCTAACTTTCAGAATCGGATTCCGACCCCGATATCAAAAAGGTCACTTCTGGTCAAACTTCTCAAAAACCTTCAAATTTCTATCTTTAGCAAAATGACTTCAAAATGACCTACAGACCTCCGAATTCACTTCCGATCGTGCTCCCAACTCCAGAATCACCATACGGAGCTACCCCAGACTCAGAATCCCAAACGGACATCGATAACACTGAAATGCACTTCAACCCAAACTTATGAAATTTTTTCCAAAATGCTAACTTCCACAATAGGCGCCAAAACACTCCCGGGTCATCCAAAACCCGATTCGGACATACGCCCAAGTCCAAAATTATCATACGAACCTGATGGAACCTTCAGATCCCGATTCTGAGGTCATTTACTCTAAACGCCAATCTTAGTTAATCTTTTCAACTTAAAGCTTCCGAAATGAGAATTCTCTTTCCAGATCAACTTCAAACTTCCTGAAATTCAATTCCGACCATGCGTACAAGTCATAATACCTCAAATGAAACTGCTCATAGCTTCAAACTGCTGAACGACATACTAGAGCTCAAAACGACCGGTCGGGTCGTTACAATTATACTTCATTCCTTGAAAAGAATGAGATTTGTGATAATCATTTAGAATGCAGACTCATTCCTAAAGGTGAATGTAGCAATATATGTAAAAGTAATGAATAAAAACATGAAATACATGATTGGATACATACTACAACTCACCTCTAAGGGAGGTTTGAGAAAAAGAAAGATAATGAATATTACTGTGTGGTTACATGAATATGTCATTTTTCGCATACATGTGGTACGTCAAAATACTTTCACATGTCTTATAAAAGGTTATTAAATGAAAAATTCAAGCAAGAAATAATTTTGTTGATGATGACTTTGACCATGATAATTTATTATAATATAACTTTCTTTGTGAAAGAGACATTCACCATGTGAATGGTGTGACAAAAGATCTTGTAGTACAAAATCAAGTAAGAGCTCCGAAAGAACTAATTTATAATTACTCGGATAAATAAAATTGTTCATGACATTGATATTGTAGTAAGTCTCAAAACAAACATTTTGAGCTTCAAATATATAAGCCAAAGCGGTTGGCATATTGAGACTATAAATGAAAGGAAGGTTGAATATATTCATATTACTATAATTATACCGGGTAAATATAAAAGGTTACCCGACTTTCCTTCTATTTGTACTACACAAGTATAAGTATGATGATGAAATCACATGCTACAAGTAAACTAGCGCTTTACTGAAATAAATATTAGTTGGCATGACTGGTAGGTCATCCCGGTTCAATTATGATGCGCAAATGATTGAGAATTCACATTGGTATATATTGAAGAAATAGAAGATTCTTCAAAATTTCTCTTGTGCTGCTTATTCTCATGATATACCAGGTAAGGTAGGGACTGAATCCCTTGATTTCTGGAACGAATAAAAGGTGATATATATATATGGGCCCAACACCTGTCATGTGGACCATTTACTATTATATGATTTTAATAGATGCATCTATTGTATAGTCACATGTGTGTTTGTTATCAACTTACATTTTTGCTTTTGCAAGGCTGCTTGCTCAAATTATTAGAGCACAGTTTCAGAACGTAAATTATCATTATTTATCTTGATAATGCTGGTTTAAATCCAAGTTGGTTTAGCAAAAATTATATGCCTCCAACTATAGCTAACCAATTGATTATGAGAACAAAACTCCCAAAATAAAATTTGGCATAAGATGTATTATTTAATATATAGCAGCACTTGTATGCATCTAGCCAACAAATTATTGATAAATTCTCCCTATCACAATTGGTTCAGGGCCAGGAACCATATAAATTCCATCTAGAAATGTAAATGTGCTATATGATTCAATTGCTCCACCATAATGCATAAAGATAAGTCCCTAAAAAATGATCGGGATACGTCTTGGTGATCCAATATTAGGGGGAGAAAATGGGCAGCTGAAAATATATTACATGAAATAAATTATTATGAGTACATCTAGATCCTCACACAAGAAAATATGAACTTGAAGTTCAAGTGATAATTCATTTGCAAAATATTGCTAGACACATTTGTTGACCCAAAGCTAAATATCATATTTCAACTACTAGTGCTCCAAAATAAGGGATAAAGTCCATAAAGGACAGAGTCTATTGCACATATGAAGCATAATTGACTAATCGATTTTAAAAATAAAACTCCTTGAAGAAGGAGAGGAGTAAATGATCAAGATGGTCATAATAAGGAAGCAAGTGCTCTATAAGAGCACCGCGACATAACACTTTATAAGACCTCATAAAAGAGGCTCAGGTATCTGAAAATAATGAGATCTCGATAAGTTATGTCTTTATTCAGTGATGATGGAACCGATATGAAATGATTATCAACGATATTATTGATATAATGTAGCTCTCAATATTATTAATATTGACGAGGATCTTGAGCTCAAATCTGTCATAGAATGTAGACAGATAAATGATCGGCCAAAATGAAAAATACGCAATCAAGATTGACTTCACCTGAAAAATATGAAGTTGGACGTATAGTCCCAACACCAGAAAGTATAAATCCCAGTAGAGGTAAACATATGTTCTTGTGCAAAAGTAAAATGCAAAATCAAGTCTATAGATATAAAGACAACTTGCCGCACAAGATTTTTTGTAAACATCCTGGCATTGATTATATGAAGACATATTCTCCTGTGGTGGATGTAATCATATTCATGTATCTTATCAGTCTAGGAATTCATGAAAATTTTGATATGCGTCTTATGGATGTTGTCACGACCTATTTATATGGCTCACTGGACAATGGAATTATTATAAAAATCCCTGAAGGATTCAAAGTACCTAAAATATACAAAGATTCCCGGGAAACTTGTTCGATAAAGCTTCAAAAATACTTGTATGAATTGAAGCAATCAGGGCGTGTGTGGTATAATCACCTAAGCGAATACCTATTGAAAGAAGGGTACAAGATTGACCCAATTTGTCCTTGTGTCTTTGTAACAAGATCTGGATCTGAATTTGTCATAATAGCTATGTATGTTGATAATTTGAATATCATTGGAACTCCTGAAGAGATTCCAAAGGCGGTAGAATGCTTGAAGAAAGAATTTTAAATGAAAGATCTTGGAAATACAAAATTTTGTCTTGGCTTACAAATTGAGCATTTGAAAAATAGAATATTTGTCCATCAATCAATGTACATCGAAAATATTTTGAACGCTTTTATATGGATAAAGCACATCCATTGAGTACTCCGATGGTTGTGAGATCGCTTGATATAAATAAAGATCCATTTCGTCATCATGAAAATAATGAAGAGCTTCTAGGCACTGAAATACCATATCCTAGTGCAATTGGGGTATTAATGTACCTTGCTAATAATTCTAGACCAGATATAGCTTTTTCTGTAAGCTTGTTAGCAAGATTTAGTTCTTCCCCAACACAAAGACACTAGAATGGTATTAAACATCTATTCATATATTTGCGAGGGACCATTGATATGGGATTATTTTATTCAAATGAATCTAGGTCACAACTGATAGGTTATGCAGATGCGGGATATTTGTCTGACCCACATAAAGGTCGATCTCAAAGAAGCTATTTATTTACATGTGGATGCACTGCCATATCATAGCGTTCAACAAAACAAACTATGATTGCTACTTCTTCAAATTATGTAGAGATAATAGCCATTCATGAAGCGAGTCAATAATGCGTTTGGTTGAGATCAATAACTCAACATATCCAAGAGTTATGCGGTCTTTCATGGGGAAAGGATATACCAATAACATTTTATGAAGACAATGCTACATGTATAACTCAACTAAAAGGGGAATATATTAAAGGAGACAGAACAAAGCATATTTCACCAAAATTCTTTTTCACGCTTGATCTTCAAAAGAATGGTGAATTAGATGTTCAACAAATTCGTTCAAGTGCTAATTTGGCAGATTTGTTCACCAAGGCATTGCCGACATCAACATTTGAGAAGTTAAGATACAAGATTGGAATGCGTCGTCTCCGAGATATCAAATAAGGTGTTTTATCAGGGGGAGAAATACGCGTTGTACACTTTTTCCCTTAACCAAGGTTTTATCCCATTTGGGTTTTCCTGGTAAGGTTTTTAATGAGGCAACTCGTAATGCGTATTACAAGATATGTGTACTCTTTTTCTTTCACTAAGATTTTTCCAACTGGATTTTTCTTAGTAAGGTTTTAATGAGGCACATTATCTGTTAGTGGACATCCAAGGGGGAGTATTATAAATCCTGCAAATGGATCCATCCACTTCCAATGATGGATGTCTCCCATAATAGGTTTTGAATTGTTATGTATCCATAATTGATTTTAGATTGGTTATGTATCCAAAACAGATTTTAGATTGGTTATGTATTCATAACAGGTTTTGGATTGGTTTTGTAACAACGAATTATTTCTATAAATAGGTTCACTGATGAACCTATTCCATACTCAAAAACGAAGAAATAAATCTTCTTTTCTAATGTTATCATTCTCTTCTATTATTAGTCCTAGTTGATTACATAATTCTTGCCATATTGTTTTTATTTCATAACAGTAAATAGTTTATATATATTAAGTACAAATATATGGGGATAAATATGTAGCAGACATTAGTTGTCAAAAGAATAGGACTTCCACGCTAATTCATGGCCAGGTGGAAGGTTCCCCTGCTCTCTTTCTCTCTCGCATTGATAGAAGCAACGAGAATATAAGGAGACCTAAGGTTCCGACATACAGATGAGGTTCAGAAATGGACATGCTAGAGAAATAAAAAAGAAGAAGTAAAACCCTCCGAATACTGCTACTGACAATAACACAAAAATCCTAACCTTAGTGATGATTGAAACAACACACACACCTTTGTCTGCAATGAAATACACGTAAAACTTTTTCTTGGCAATTTTTCGTTTTGATTTGCTATTACTACCGGTGGCGAAGCTAAAAATTTCATTTAGGATGTTCAAACTTGAAAGTAGTATAAAAATTCTCCAATAAAGGGTGTTCAATATACGTTATATACCACTAAAATCTAATATTTTACCTATATATACCGTGTAAATTTTCGATAAAGGTGGTCAGTTGACCACCCATGGGGCTACGTAGCTTCGCCCATGATTACTACGTCATTTAAATTTTATGTGTTGCGAATTATATGTCTTGCAGTTAATTATTTGTTATAAAACTTGTCAGGTTTATGGTAAATATTTGAATTTTCTCTTCTTTCTGCAATTGTTGATTTAAGCTTAGGATAGGATCAGGGATCCTGATATTAATATACCACTAGACTCAATTCCATAGTAAATCTTGTTCCCTTCAATCACTTAGTCCAAATCCATCTAGCAATCAAGATGGAAAAACAATGGAAGTATCCTTCCTGTCCATTTAACAAACCTATTGATGGAAATATGCAATTTCACTTGGTGTTAAACAAAAAGAAAGAAAGTAGATACATGCATTATTTAAGATCTTAGTTTATGCTGGTGACGAGATGCTATCACTTAGATCTTGAATTCGACATGGTTCCTTCTTTCCTATTTGAGGTTGTTTCCGACGGAGAATCGGCTCACGTATGTTAAGATTATCCCTTCTTTCTTTTTGGCATGATCCAAATAATACAAATAAAATGAGCAAAATACGCAACTCTCATGAATGACTCTATCCATATAAATACCAGGGATGTCTATATTCTTGATTCCCCATGTGAATTATTATTATATCTTCTGTTCATGAGTCTCAGAAAAATACGTATTTGATAAAGTTTATCCGAAAAGCATATTGACTTTTATGGCATTTTGAGAAAATCTTATTAACATATTTCTTATGCATTTCATGTATTTATACATGTACATTGACCCATGAACAGACGGTGTTATATATGTGTGTATATATATATATGTATATGGGATATGGGAAAAGGTTACGGCGTTATATACGCACCACCACCTGATCAGCTGGTATACATTGATGATTTGCCCACAGTGGCCGAGATGATATGATGGGATGCCCTCAGAGGCTTGATGATGTTATGTACGCATATATATATATATATATATATATATATATATATATATATATATATATATATATATATATATATATATATATATATATATATATATATATATATATATATATATATATATATATATATATATATATATATATATATATATATATATATATATATATATGCACCACCACCTGATCAGCTGGTATACATTGATGATTTGCCCACAGTGGCCGAGAAGATATGATGGGATGCCCTCAGAGGCTTGATGATGTTTTGTATGTACAGACATATGCATCACATGACATTTATACGCATGTGTATGACATTATAAATATTTCATGATTTACAGAGCTATCTAGACTTACAGGTTGAGTCATTTGCTCCATGTTTCTTCCATGTCCTTAATTAATGTTGACTTGCTGTTATATTTCAGTTCTTCCTTACATACTCGGTACATTATTCGTACTGACGTCCTTTTGTTGGGAACACTGCATTCATGCCTGCAGGTATAGATAAATAGTTTGACGAGCCCTCACAGTAGACGAGGGTTGCATTCAGCGAAGGATCGGTAAGACTCCACCTCATTCGGAGTGCAACCGAGTCTATGGGTCATCGTGTCAGAATTTTTTTACAGACTTATAGGTAGGCCGACACCCTGTCCCATTTGATGTCGAATAATCCTAGAGGCTTTGTAGACAGAGGTTCAGTTTGTATAGTATGTCAGAGGCCTTAACGACCCATATGTATTTATATTTTAAGAAAAATGGTTCAGTGATACAGTGTTTTTCACTTACAATTTAATATTATGAGTTGTGGTCATGTTGGCCCATGATAGTTATAAAAAGGAATCAATGAGCTATAAAGCGGTTCGCTCGGGCCACTACGGCACCGTGTGCCAGCCACGCCTCCCTAGGTTGGGGGCATGACATTTACCCAGGCTTTGAACGAGCGAAATTCGATAGCATCACGTCAGCTAAAGCAGAATTTGATTGAATATCCAGTAGTGACCTAGGCCGATGTGCATAATCGATACCAATCAAAGATCAAAGTCGAGGATGACAAGTTGGGAGCTCCATCCGGTTCCATTTACCCAAATAGGTCCGAAGGCAGGGTTCAAAGAGACATCGACAGAGAACCCCGATCGAACAGAGATCGATACCAACCATATAGTGCAGATCAAAGAAACAATGGACCGGGACGTAATCCCACTCAAAACGATCGAAGGAATGATCGAGGTCAAAATTCTTGAGGACTCATGAGTAAGAGTGGCTTCGATAAACACGTTGAGCCCAAGGAGGCACCACGACTATTGGAGTACAACTTCAGCGTCGATGCTTCAGGTATTGTGTCAGCCATTGGACAAAACAAAGATACTAGGTGGCCCCTACCCATACAGACTGATCCAACTCAAGGGAATCCAAATAAAATATGCAAGTACCATGGAACCCATGGTCACATAACCGAAGACTGTAGACAGTTAATGGAGGAGGTAGCTCTCTTATTCAACGAGGGTCATCTTCGAGAGTTCTTGAGTGACCGAGCAAAAAATACTTCAGAGACAGGATGCAAACAGGAAAAATGAACAAGAAGAACCATAACACGTGATTCATATGATCGTCGGTGGGGTCGATATCCCTCAGGGTCTGACATTTAAACGCACCAAAGTCACAATCACAAGGGAGAAACGTACCCTGGACTACTTACCAGAAGATACCTTATCATTCAACGACGAGGATGAAGAAGGGATCGAACAGCCTTACAAAGACGCGGTGGTAATTTCTATCCTTATGAATAAAATTCAAGTTAAATGTGTGTTGGTTAATCCAGGTATATCGGTGAATATTATTCGATCGAGGGTCGTGGAGAAACTCAGCTTTCAGGATCAGATCGTGCCTGCAGCTCGAGTGCTCAATGGTTTCAACATGGCGAGTGAAACCACCAAAGGGGAAATAATATTGCTAGTAAACATGACCGGAACTATCCAAGAAACAAAGTTCCACGTGATCGAAGGAGATATGAGGTATAATGCACTGCTCAGAAGGTCTTGGATCCATAATATGAGGGCAATACCTTAAACTCTTCATTAAGTCTTGAAATTTCCAACACTGGAATGAGTCAAAACGGTGTACGACAAACAACCAACAGCCAAAGAGATGTTTGCAATCGATGAGGTGATACCCATATCAACTCTGACAACAACAAAGGAACCTGAATCAAAGGTAAAATAGGAAGCCAAATAGCAATAACCATCACCAGCCTTGACCGAATCGGAGAAGTAGGAAATGGAAGAGGAAGAGAATTTTTTTTGACCCCTCGAACTTTTGTTGTACCCAAAGAATCCGACGCCACCAAATCAATGGTCGAAGAGCTGGAACAGGTTATATTGATCGAGTACCTGGCCGAGTGAAAGGTATACTTGGAAACGGGGTTAACCCCCAAACTCAGGAAAAAACTTATTCAATTTCTTATTGATAACATAGATTGTTTTGTTTGGTCCCACTTAGACATGACAGGGATACCGCCAGAGATAACAACACATCAACTATGCCTGGACCCAAAGTTCAGACCGGTGAAACAAAAGAGAAGGCCCCAGTCCGAGGTAAAGCACACATTCATCAAGGACGAAGTAACTAAACTTCTCAAAATAGGGTCCATTCGGGAAGTGAAGTATCCCGAATGGTTAGCCAACGTAGTTGTAGTTCCTAAAAAAGGGAAGAAACTTAGGATGTGTGTAGATTATAAGGATCTAAACAAGTCATGTCCCAAAGATTCTTTTCCATACCTAACATCGATCGCATGATCGACGCCACGGCCGGCCACAAGATCCTTAGTTTTCTCGATGCTTATTCTAGGTACAATCAAATTCAAATGAACCTGGAAGACAAAGAAAAGACTTCATTTATCACCAAATATGGAACATATTGTTATAATATAATGCCCTTCGGGCTAAAAAACGCAGGAGCTACCTACCAACGCCTAGTAAATAAAATGTTCAAAGAACATATAGGTAAGTCAATGGAAGTATATATTGATGACATGTTAGCTAAGTCCCCGCGTGCAGAGGACCATTTGACACATTTGAAGGAAACATTCAAGATACTGAGAAAATACAACATGAAGCTCAACCCCGAGAAATGCATTTTCGGGTCAGTTCAGGCAAGTTCCTTGGCTTCATGGTGTTGAATCGGGGAATCGAGATCAATACCGATAAAATCAAGGCTATCGAAGACATCGCCATTGTGGATAGCGTTAAAAACGTGCAAAGGCTAACATGGCTGATAGCTGCCTTAGGCCGATTCATCTCGAGATCATCAGATCGGAGTCATAAATTCTTCTCTCTACTCGAAAAGAGGAGCGATTTCGCCTGGACCCCGGAATGCCAACATGCATTGGAGGAATTGAAGCGATATCCGAGCCCACCATTGCTTTATACTCCAAAGGCAGATGAAAAACTCTACTTGTACCTAGCAGTCTCAAATATCGCGGTAAGTGGTGTCCTGGTTCGAGAAGAGTAAGGTACATAATTCCTTGTTTATTATGTAAGTCGAACTCTAGGAGAAGCAGAAACTAGATATCCACACTTAGAGAAAATGGCACTTGCACTGATAAGCGCCTCTAGAAAGGTAAAATCGTATTTTCAATATCACCCCATATGTGTTTTAACCACTTACCCGCTACAAAATGTTCTGCATAAGACCGAAATGTCGGGCCGATTGGCCAAATGGGCCATCGAACTCAGTGGGTACGATATCAAATATCAACCCCGAACGACTATCAAGTCTCAAATATTAGCATACTTCGTGGCCGATTTCACGCCAACACTCATACCCGAAGTCGAGAAGGAACTCTTGTTAAAATTGGGTACATCCTCGGGGGTATGGACCCTTTTCACACACGACGCTACGAATGTGAATGGGTCTGGGCTAGGCATCGTTCTGAAGCCTCCCACAGGCAATACGATTAGACAAACTATCAAAACCTCTAAGTTGACTAACAATGAGGCCAAGTATGAGACCATAATTACAGGTCTCAAGCTAGCTAAAAGTTTGGAAGATGAGGTCATCGAGGCCAAATGTGATTCCCAGCTCAAGGTTAACAAGGTCAATAAAACCTTCGAAGTTCGAGAAGATCGAGTGCAAAGGTACTTGGATAAATTGCAAGTAACCTTACACTGGTTCAAAGAATGGACCCTACAACATGTACCCCGAGAACAGAATGGTGAGGCTGAAGCCCTCGCAAACTTAGGGTCATCTATCGAAGATGATGAAATTAGCTCAGACTGTTGTACAACTTTCAAAATCGGTGGTCGAAGAAGACCACGCAGAAATAAACTCCACGAGACTAACTTGGGATTGGAGGAATAAATATATCCAGTACTTGAAGAACGGAAAGCTCCCATCAGACCTTAAAGAATCGAGGGCCTTATGAACAAAAGCTGCTCGATTCACATTGGCTGAAGATGGAACATTGTACAGAAGAACGTTTGATGGACCATTAGCAGTATGTTTGGGACCAGGGGACACCGATTATGTTCTACGGGAAGTCTATGAAGGTACTTGTGGGAACCACTCCGGTGCCGAATCACTAGTTCAAAAAATCATCAAGGCAGGATACTATTGGGATAGTATGTAAAAAGACACTAAGGATTTTGTTCGAATATGTGATAAATGCCAAAGGTATGCATCAATGATCCATCAGCCCGGAGAACAACTTCATTCTGTCCTATCCCCATGGCCATTCATGAAATGGGGAATAGATATCTTCGGCCCTCTGCTATCAACTCTAGGTAAAGCTAAGTTCATTTTATTTTTGACTAACTATTTCTCTAAATTGGTTGAAACACAGGCTTTCGAGAAAGTGAGAGAGAAAGAAGTTATAGACTTCATCTGGGACCATATCGTATGCCGATTCGGGATACCCGTCGAGATAATATGCGACAATGGAAAACAATTTATCGACGGCAAAGTGACAAAGTTCCTCGAAGATCACAAAATAAATAGGATTTATTGACGTTGTATCATCCCAGTGGGAATAGACAGGTTGAATCAACGAACAAGACCATCATTCAAAACCTAAAGAAAAAGTTGAACGATGCTAAGGGGAAATAGAGAGAAATTTTTCCCGAAGTCCTTTGGGCATATCGGACAACGACAAAATCCAGTACGGGGGCAACACCATTCTCCTTAGTATATGGCACCGAAACTCTAATCCCGGTTGAAGTCGGGGAACCAAGTGTCAGGTTTCGATACACAATAGAAGAACCAAATCACGAGGCTACGAGCACGAGCCTCGAATTGTTAGACTAAAAATGGGAGGCTGCCCTCGTTCGAATGGCCGCCCATAAATAGCGAATCGAAAGATATTATAATCGAAGATACAATCTTCGACACTTCAAAATAGGGGACTTAGTTTTAAGGAAAGTCACCCTCAATACTCAAGACCTAAACGAAGGAAAGCTCGGCCCAAATTGGGAAGGACCTTATCAGGTCCTCAGTGTCATTGGAAAGGGATCTTACAAACTTGGCACAATGGAAGGCGAACAATTCCAAACAATTGGAACATATCACTCCTCAAACGATATTATTGTTAAGGTATGATTTTCTCCCTGTTCATTTGTATTTGATGCTAACTTATTGCAGGTGTTCGATCGAGGACGTCGAGAAGCTCTTTAACACGAAGACCTTAAGTTATAAAGCATGTGTTAAACTCTTTTTCGCTTAGATCGGGTTTTATCCCCAATGCATTTTTCCGGCAAGGTTTGTAACGAGGCAATAATTATATGTGCTACCTGGGGACAATTCAACAGTATCCGAGGCATCTTTACAATCAACCTCAAATATTGTGGGGCATCACCCTCGGATGAGTTATTTTCAAGGGAAAATACTTCGTGTCAAAAGGTCCTCGATAGGGAAACTTTTCAATAGGCCATATGATCGAATGAACCGTGTCCATGTAGATTAATCGAGCCCCAATGGCAAAACATGTACGCATGTATAAATTATTCAAAGAAGCATTTTTCCTTATCAAATATCTTATGCCTCAAGGAAAATTTCTACTATACAAGCTCTATGCTTATGATTTTTGGCTCAAGGGCATATTATAAATACAGCTCGAACGGTCAACCCCCCTACTCAGGGAGTGCCATCGAAAATCAACATGTTCAAATTATCTAAAGACCTCAAAGAGACACCCCTTGATTTATAGGCCAAGGCCATCGTTCTTGGGGACTAACACTTTGAACAAGTTCGAAGTATTGTTGAGAAAACAAGACCAAGTGTCACACCCAAAGGCTACAGCCAAACTAACACTGCTCGGAGACGTCTGAACCCCGCAATAAAAACAGGCCTTCGAATTCTTTAAAAATCGGTTAAAAAAAGGCTACCCTCGAAAAAATAATCAATCGGATTCGATAAAATCAGCCCTCGAAAAACCTTAAGAGGTATCAAAATATTCAAATTCAAACTTGTGCTAAGGCACAAAAAACAAAGGGGTTTCAATCAACATTAAACCCTCGAATAAACCCAATGGGTACAACTAAGACATAAGAAAATTTTACTAAGTATTTGAGCTAAAAGAGGGAAAAAATAGCCATCCTTTAGAGGTCACATCGGCGCAATTCAAAGAGCCTAAGGGCCAACACATTTTGAGTTCGAGAACACGTTCTCACTCGGTTCAAACCTAAGGGTCCCGCTATCTCGGATTCGAATAAGAACCTACTCGACTATGAATCGAGTATCCGTTATCATTCTAAACAAACCTAAGGGACCTTTTGCTCCGAATATAGGTTTCACTCGAACCCGACTATAAAAGCAGTAATATTATGGCTTCGATCAAGTCATTTAAAACCAAAGTCTCGAACATATTGTTCAAAGCATAAAAATGTGCTAAACTTTTGCAAGGCACGTAACATGATTGAAGACAAAATTTGAGAATGCATTCAAAAGGGAAATTTCTTTATATGGATAAAAATATGTACAAAGAACCGGCAAGGGTCTTACACAAAAATCCAGAAAAGAAGAAAAGATTCTAAATGCCTAATCTTCATCTCTTCCATTCTCAGATCCGCTCGCGCTCTCGGAGTCATCATCATCAGAGAGCAAAGCTTCGGCTTTGGCCTCTAGGTCCTCCCCTCCGTGGGTCGTTCCCGCATCGAGGGGCCCCATGGCTCGATCTTCTTCAATCTGCCTCTCGGAGAATGAGGGGAGGAGCAGCGAATCACCTATGTCTATTACCCCAAGCAAGTCACTTAGGGCATTCCCTTCATTTTGAAGGGCCTCGGAACTGGCCTCTTCAGATACGTCCACCGATTGTGCATCTAGGTATGAAGCAATATTTGCCCCCACTGACTCGGTGACTCTGATCAGGGCATCTTTTAAGCCTTCTCAGCCCGAGGTTGAACTTCTTCGGTCATTGCCAGATCAGCGGCCTTAGACCTCGGCGCTCTTCCTTCGAGCCACTAGCCTGAAGCTGCCATCTTTATGTTCCTCTTCTTCTTCTTCTTCATCTCGTAGGCGTTGAACTGGATCCTCAGATAGGGCAGCGGTGTTGTTATTCGGCTTGCGAGTCTTACTCTTCTTTGGTTTCGAAGTCTCGGAGATTGAAACCATTTTCCTCTTCTTGTCCTTAGCTGGTTTCGGGGCCTCATCTTCCCTAGGTGGGGCCGACCTCATTTAAGCAACCTCCCCAAGACCTACATAAAAGGAAATTAAGTACAAGTGAAAAGAAACGCTTTGCAGAAGGGCACCAACAACGTATAAGATAAGCTTACCGTGGCTCTTGGCCTCCCATAGACCCCTTACCAAATCACGCTAACAATGCTCAGAGTACGAAGAGGCCGAGACCATCTTCCTAAAAAAGCCTTCGAGGTCCGCGATTGCACCAGACACCTAGGGAACCGCTACATCATAAAAAGAGACGTGCATGAAGAAAAAGCAAAAGAAACAAAACAACAAATAAAAACTATGAGTAAGTTCTACTTATGCTTCATGTTCCATTGCATGGCATCTTCTCGGCCGGGGTTATGATGGAGTTCCTCACTCGGACAAACCGACTCATCCATCCCCGATCCTTGGGCTCGTTTGTACTCGAGAACAATACCTTTGTGGCCTGACGCTAAAGCCTTATTAATCCGCCTCGATAGAGATGGGGGCTATACAATTTAATGAGATGGTCGAGGGTGAAAGACATCCCCTCGACCTTGCTCACAAAAAATTGGAACAAAATCACCATGCACCAAAAAGAAGGGTGGATTTGGCCCAGGGTTATATGGTATCGGCGGCAGAAGTCGATAATTACAGGATCGACGGGACCCGACATGAAAAGGTAAGTGTAAACACTTAAAAACCCTTCCACGTAAGTAGTAATATCCTCCTCGGGGTTAAGAATTACCACCACTTTGCCTTCCCAGTGGCAATCTTCCTTTACTTGTTTGAGATCGCCCTCAGTTATCGAGAATATGTATCTCGAAATTGTCTAGCATCGGCTGGGGACCGACTAGGTTTTCTCAACTTTAAAATCATAAGTGAGGTCGCACAACCCAGGAATGCACTCCTCGATGCGTGGCTCCACTGGTGTTTTATCGCCGACCGATCGCGATGAAGAAGGATTTTCATTTTGGGGAATGGTTTTGGATGTTTTCGCCATTTTTATATGAGTTCAGAGAAGAAAGAAGATGAAGCTTGTTGTTTAGGACAGGATGGGCAACCGGATTCCAAAGAATTTGGAGAATTGAGAAACTTGAAGAAAGTAGGAAAGTTTTGAAGGTTAAGAAAGGTTTTTGAAAATAAAGTTTGGGAAGATTATGAAGAGGATCTATTTATAATATTGCAATGTCGGCCCAAAGGCATCAGTGGCCGGCCGTCAACTGACGCTAATTAATGATTTTGAGAACTGTGCAGACACGATACTTCGGTCGCCTACATCGTAACATTACGAGGATTACGTCATAATTGGTCGATGTACGAAATCGAAGATTCAGTTTGTTTCTTTTCATTACACACTAAAAATGAGGGGACTATCTGTATACAAATATGTGACGACCCGACCAGTCGTCTCATGAGTTACCACTCCGTTTTCCCTATATCTGCTTCTTTATGCTTTGTTTATCCGTGTTATGTGGTATCGATTTGGTCGGATTGAATCCGGAATGATTTTGGTAAGGTTTGAGACACTTAGTCTCTTTTGAGGAAGGTTAAGTTGGAAAAGTCAACCGGATATTGACTTATGTGTTAGAGGGATCGGATGTGAGTTCCGATGGTTCGGTTAGCTTTGGGAGGTTATTCGGGACTCGGAGCATGATTGGAATGGGTTTTGGAGGTCTGGAGTAGATTTAGGCTTGAATTGGCGAAAATGGATTTTCGGCGATTTTCGGTTGGAAGGTGAGATTTTGATATAGGGGTCAGAATGGGATTTCAAGAGTTGAAGCAGTTCCGTTATGCTATTTGGGATATGTATGCAAAATTTTAGGTCATTCAGACGTGGTTTGGTTGGATTTTTTATCAAAAGCATAATTTGGAAGATTTTGGAAACTTAGGCTTAAATCCGAAGTGTTTAGGTTGATTTGATGTTGTCTGAGGTATTTTGAAGATTGGTACAAGTTTGAATAAGGTTTTGGGATATGTTGGTGCCTTTGGTTGAGGTCCCGGGGGCCTCGGGTGAGTTTTGGAGGGTTGAACGGATCATTTTGTGTTGAAGAAAATTGCAAATTTTGGTTTCAGCTGTTGCAGGTATTTTACTCTTCGCGTTCGCGAGTGGACCCTCGCGTTCGCGAAGAGTCATTTGAGGAAGGTGAAATTTAAGCCTTCGCATTTGCGAGGAAGGCTACACATTCACGAAGGAGTCGTGTTCGCATAGAGCAAAAAGGGCAGCTGAGCTTCTGTTGATTTTATTCATCGCGTTCATGAGAGGCAGAACGCGATCGCAAAGGTTGGTCTGAGCAAAGCATCACGTTTGCGATGGGGATGTCGCGATCACGAAAGAGGAAAATTGGTCAAAGTTAATTTGTGCTTCGCGAACGGAGGCTTTGACCGCGTTCGCGAAGAAGGATTCCAGGCCTGTACAGAAGGTTTAAAAGGTCGTCTTGTCCGCGAATGTGGGGTTTATTTCTTCCATTGTTGGTCGTTTTTGGAGATATTTGAAGGAGATTGAAGAGGGATTCAAGGGGAATCACTTGGAGGTAAGGACTTCGGACTTAAAACTCGATTCTATTGTGAAATCTACCTAGTAAATCATAGAATCTAGGCCAAAAATTGAAGAATTAGGGCTTGAGATTAAAAGATTTTAAAATGAGAATTTGAGGGGTCATTTGGACTCCGATTTCAGTGTTCTTGGTATGTATGGACTAGTAGGAGGATAAGGATTCCGTTGATGTAATTTTTATCGAGTTTCGAGACGTGGGCCCGGGGGTCGGGTTTGGCCAATTTCGGGATTTTTGGTATTATTTGATTGTTTTCGCTTGGGCTTCGTTCTCTTAGCATATTTTGACGTCGTGATTCTGATTTTGGATAGATTCGACGCAAGTGGAGGCCGATTCGAGGGGCAAAGCCGTCGCTGAGTAGTATTTTCACCGGTTTGAGGTAAGTAACCATTGTAAATCTGGAACTGAGGGTACAAAACCCCGGTATTTGACTTGTTTTGATAAATACGGTGACGCACATGCTAGGTGATGAGCATGTGGGCATGCACCAGTAGGGATTGTGACCTGGTCCACCCCGTAGCGACTATTGATCTGCGTATTTGATTTGAAATCTTATGATATTCCGTACTTTAGTCATTTGTATTGTATTATGGGTTGTATGCCATGTTTGGGGCCTTGTACTGACCTGTTGATACCCTTAAGGGCATTTGTTTTACTGTTTTTCCTCACTTTATCTGTTGAAAGCATATCCTCAATCATGTTTTACCTGTTTAAAAGTTTAAAACTAGTTTTATCACTCCACCTCTAATTGTGAAGGCTATTTGGGCTGAGTTTCCTAATTTCTATTGTTGTGCCCGAGAGGCTGTGAGGTTAATGAATGAGAGAGGTTGAGAACATAATAGTGAGGATATTATATGTATATATTATGGATCGGGTTGCACGCCACAATGATACTTATATGGATCGGTATACACGCCGCAGCGATATATATATTGGATCGGGCTGCGCATCGCAGCGATATGATGCTTGGGTTGTAGGAGCCCCTCCGGAGTCTGTACACCCCAGTGAGCGTAGTCAATTATAAATTACGGATCAGGCTGCATGGTGCAGCAATTACTATGATTTCTATTACTATGAGATATTAGTGAGCCTGAGTACTGAGAGTGAGTATTGAGTGACGAGAGTTGAGTCACGAGTGACTGAGAGGCTGCCCGAGGGGCCATATTCTGAGTGATACCTTGCCCGAGGGGCCCATTTAGGAAATTTTCACTGATTTCACTCTTCTTTTGAAATAAGCCTCTGTTGTAAGAAATTGCTAAGTATATGATTTCAAGTATTTAAACTGAAATTGATGATTTTTTGACGAAAACTGGTTTTAAACTGTGGAATTTGATATGTTATTCTGTTGTCTATTCATTCATATGATTTTTAACTGGTCGTCATTGATTTCGGACCTCATTTACTTTAGTTACTTACTGTGTTGGCGTACTCTTATTACTCCCTGCACTTTGTGTGCAGATCCAGGTGCCCAAGTGGCAGAGTGAGGGTCCTCAGCTGATCCAGAGGTTGCCGGAGATTTCAAGGTAGCTGCATGGCGTCCGCAGCCATGTTTTCTCCTTCTTATCTTGTTCTTTTCCGCATTTTCTAGACTTATGTTATATTAGACAGTCAGTTATGTAGTAGAGGCTCTAGACTCGTGACACCAGATATTTGGGGCTATGTAGTTTTCACGTTTATTTGACTTCTGCATATGAAATTGTGTTTTAAATGTTTATTATGAAAATTTGGTATTTAAAACCCGTGTTAGAAAAAATGGCTTACTGTAAGGAAAAAGGGTTGTGATTAGATGATTGAGTTGGCTTGACTAGTAATGTGATAGGCGCCATCACGACTGGTATTTGGGGTCGTGATAAGTTGGTATCAGAGCCTAGGTTACATAGGTCTTGCGAGTCATAAGCCGGTTTAGTAGAGTCTCGCGGATCGGTACAGAGACGTCTGTATTTATCTTCGAGAGGCTACAGAACCTTTAGGAAAATATTCATAATCTTGAAATTCTTGTCGTGCGAATCTGTTGATCCGAGTACTAAACTTCTGTTATTCTATTCTCTCACAAATGGTGAGGACACGTGCTACCGGGAAGGATGGCTGACCGCCACCAGAGGCCGAGGATGCGGTCGAGGCTGTCGTAGGGGTAGAACAGCTGGGGCTGCACCTGCAGATCCACCAGCTGCTCCAGTTCAGGATCAGGTCCCAGCTATGGACGCTACAACAGCACCAGTTCAGGCACCAGTTGTGCCTATTGTGATTCCAGGCCTTCAAGAGGCTTTAGCTCAGATCTTATCAGCGTGTACCAGTTTGGCTCAGGCAGCCACAGTATCGCTGAGAGGAGCTGCGCAGGCAGTTCGAGCAGTTGTATTAGAGAGAGATGACTGTGATACAGTATGAGATGCGATTCTTTGAGTTAGCTCATTATGCGGTCTGGTTGGTTCCGACAGATAGAGAGAGGATTATGAGGTTTGTTGATGGTCTCACATATCAGCTTCAAATTCTCATGACTAGGGAGAGGGTGACAGGTACTACTTTCGAGGAGGTTGTTGACATTGCCCATGAGATTGAGTTAGTTCGCCGGTAGGAGCGAGAGGAGAGGGAGGCCAAGAGGCCTCGGGGATCTGGTTGTTGACATCGCCCGCGAGATTGAGTCGGTTCGTCGCCAGAAGCAAGAGGAGAGGGAGGTCAAGAGGTCTCAGGGATTATCGGGTCATGGTTCTCACAGTTCTCATCTGGGCCATTCATCACTCAGTTCCCTTCCAGCCCAGAATTCATCCCGTGCTCCATCAGTTCAGGGTTCTTCCATGCCAGGTCTTTCCACTAGTCATTCTGGTGCCAGGGGTTCCCTTCAGTCCCCATCTCCAACACCGGGGAGTTGTTATGAGTGTGGAGAGTTTGGGCATATGAGGAGGCAGTGTCCTCGTCTTCATGATGGTCAGTCTCATCAGAGG